>NW_008649037.1:0-122015 GCF_000247585.1 Phytophthora nicotianae INRA-310
TCTAATACAAACTATAAGTCACCTATAATGAAGCTATGTAGATATGCAATGATTGGCTCCTAGAGCTGGTACCATGTACCAGGTATCTCAAGAGTGTCATGTAACTTGGGTACACTTGGGTTTTGTACCCCGTTACACATTGCATCTCCGCTTATTGTGGCCATTCTTGCCACACTTACTGCAACGGTACTTATCTCGTTTCACTACGGATGCTGCGGAAAGCTGGGTGTCAAAAAACGCAGAGACGCGCAATTGCCCCGTCTGTGCGATCACCAGTTGGTGTCAATAATGCAAAATAACTTGCCCAAAAGCACAAATTTTGTAGATTTGGGCCCGTATTTTATTTCAAAAATGTTGAGTACTGCCACATCAATTTCAACAAGCTGAAATTGATGTAGTAGTACTCAATATTTTGCAGATCGGCGAACGGTGAACGGTGAACGGCGAGGCGGCAGGTCACCATGAAGCTTGTTAGGTGCGTGCGCGCCGCCTGGAAGAAGGCTAACACTGCCAGATTCTCGTGCTCCACACTCCCGCGTATCTGCGTACTAACTAACGGTTGCGTCTCTCTCTCTCTCTCTCTCTCTGCAGATTTTTGATGAAGCTGTCGAATGAGACTGTCACGATCGAGCTCAAAAACGGAACGATCGTGCACGGAACCATCACTGGTGCGAATGCGTACACGCTGGGGGATGTTTTATTTTCCGTGTATACTGACTAAATTGCTTTTCTCTCTGCTTATTACTGTTGTGCTGCGCGGCAGGGGTGGATATCAGCATGAACACACACCTAAAGGCGGTCAAGATGACCGTGAAGGGAAAGAACCCTGTGAATCTGGACTCGCTTAGCATCCGTGGCAACAACATTCGCTACTATATATTGCCGGACTCACTGAATCTAGACACACTGCTGATCGACGACACTCCGCGTGAAAAGGTGAAGGCGGGTGCTCCAGCTGGAAGTGGTCGTGGGCGTGGGCGAGGCCGCGGCCGGGGACGCGGTCGTCCGTAATAGATGCGTTGGAAGTAATATCCTTAGCCATTTGGGCGGGATGATAAGGTCCACTCGTGAAGAAGAGCGATGTTGAGGCGCCGCGGTGAATGTGATATCGCGTAGCTGCTTGAAGAGCGCAGGAAGCAGAGCTCGTCGGGGCTAGAGTTTCCACTCGTAAGAGATGCGACAGATACTATAGGCATTTCTCGTTTCTAAGATAAAAGGACTTAATTTGACGCGGCGGTAAGTGGTGTTTGCACTTGTACTTGGTTAAGATGATGGTTGGCACTGCAGGAATCCTTGATGGTCATTATTTCGCATTTGCAGTAGTTTCTCGAGCTCACATCTCACCATGTAGTGGCTCACTTGGACCCATGCAATGCATACATCTGCAGATGACATTCCCTGCCAACCAGTGCAATAGCATATCGCACTTAAATGAGTGTACCAGCTTCACTATTGGGACTGTCAATCTAACAAGATGCCGCAGCAGAACAAGCGCAAGGCGGAGGAGGACGCCGCCGATGCGGACGCCAGCAACTTCCTGGAGGAAGCCCAGCGCTCTGTTGATTTCCTTTTCTCGTCGACCGTCGTACTGCCAGGTGACGACATCACGGACACGCTCACCAAGACAACGCGTCGCGTCAAACTTGGTGCGTGTGCTGCATAGGATATGAGCTATCACCAATTACTGACTCGCTATTGTATGCGTGCTTGAGCAGGCTCCGGGCTCAAGCAGCTACCAGATGAGCGGATTGTATGCACCAATGCCGGCGTTCTCCGTTATCGACCAGCAAACCGCTACTGGGTCGAGTTCAACCACAAACGCGTACATTGTGTCGACTGCTACTATGACGCTATGAGTAGCTGATTAATTGTGGTTCCTTGATGGGCAGTATATTGCGTCGATGGACGACGGCGTCATTGGCATCGTAACTGACCGCAATGCCGAGTTCTACCGCGTGAACATTGGAGCAGCGTACGTTCCTTAGCTGAGCTGCTGCGGTAGCAATGCTTCATTGGCTAGGATGAATGGTTCAGTGCTAACTTTTTTTTCTGTTGTTTTACTGCTCAGTGCCAGCGCTACTTTAGGCTCACTAGCGTTCGATGGTGCAACGAAGAGGAACCGTCCGAGTCTTCGTCTCGGATCTCTCGTGTATGCTCGCGTGAGTAAGACCAACCCAGATGTAGAGCCTGAAATCACTTGCGAAGGTGCAATGTTTTGAAGCCTACTGTGTATCCTGTTGCAGTGAACTAATGCACGTGAATGTATATCATTTTAGCTCCTCCAAGTGTGACCAAGAAGGATTGGATGACTGGCTTGGCCATCTACGGTGAGCTAAACGATGGCTACGTATTTAAGACGTCCATTGGCCTAGCAAAGTCACTACTGCACGAAGATTGTCAGGTGTTGGCGTCTTTGGGAAAGAAGCTGGCGTTTGAGGTGGCAGTTGGAGTCAACGGTGTCGTGTGGGTAAACGCCAAGACTACGAAGAATATCACGATCATTTCCAACGCCATCATGAACTCCGAGACGATGTCTCCCAGCGAAGTCGACGCTATGGTGTCTCGGCTTGTGGAAGACGCCGACGACGCTTAAATAGAGAGGAATACAGACCCCACAGCTTCATGCTATGCCATAAATTGCTGCGACTCGGACGTCATGCTGAGTCCCATGTAAAATTTAGCCACAAAGCAGGCCTGCATTTGTTTATTTGTGAAACATTCTCAAACTCCTGCAACTTGCTCTGTTGCTAACAGCACTCTTTGAATTGCTACCATGATGTCGGCAAGCGATGACGCCAAGGGCATGATCGCCCAGGAGGAGCGAGAGCTGCGACGGGTGTTCGACCACCTTAGCTCGTACCGTCAGAAGAAGAGATTGGCCCACACGATAAACGACTGCAAAGAACGACGTCAGCGCTTGGAGGCAAATAAGAACAACCCCGAGGTGTCAGCGTTGCTCAACGAGAAAGGAGCAAAGATGACACGTGATGAGATCGAGGACGAGCTACGTAAAGTTGACCAGAGCCTGGAGAAAGCCGTCGCCGACCAAACTGCGGTGCAGAACAGCAACGCTCATAGTCGCGTGATCAAGAATGAAGATCTTTACGAGGCCATTAAAGCGTTGGGTAAGGTGTGCTCGAAGAAGGAGATCGGCGACATGATCTGGGAGGCCGACGAGAATCTGGACGGCGTCGTGGACTGGGAGGAACTGCGCGCCATGTTCAATCGAAACCTGCTGGACAGAACGGAGCTGGAGCCGGCCAACCTCTTCAACGTTGTCCAGTTCATGACGTACGACAAGAAGAACTGCGGAGTCATTACCGCAGATGACACCATGGCCATCCTCTTTGCGCGCTACGGCCAGTCGCAACTCGAAATGCGCATGAAGCAGCTATTTGGTGACAGCGACGAGCTCACATTCGTTGATTACCTGGAGCGTGTAGGCAAACAGCGGCGCTCGAACGTCGAAGCGCGAGCGAAGGCGTAGATAGGCAGCTCTGCAGAGACAAAAATATAAGATGGAGCTTACGTTGAAGCAAACCTGACGCATTCGTCTTAGGTGACTGGCAGACTGGCAGTAGCAGTGACTGCTGTTAGGAGTAGCGTTAAAGATACACGCGCACACAAGCTGGCACTTTATCTCGCTCTTCCCGGTGCTGTTGAAGTGACAGTCTCGCTCTTCCCGGTGCTGTTGAAGTGACAGAAATGTGGTGCTACGTGTCGTTGCACGCGCTCTGATACTCGTGGTATTGAGGACCCCACCGAGATGTTAGGTTCGAGCATCGACTAGTGCGGCAGCCGCAGCAGATGAGGGCCATGATGTCAAGACAAGGTGTCCACGAAACAACAAACTTCAATATGTAAGTACTCCACAAGAAACGTGCTCTTCTTTGCTTATGTCTCTCTTCTGGCGCATCTCCTCCCGACTCTCTCCGCTTGAGGTAGCTTTAAACTGATCTCTGCAAGACAATCGCAGGGCCGGCAGGCTTAGCCCAGAGTCAAGCCCAGACCAAACTTGTGCGAGTCGCCCTCGAAGTTCTTGGCGTCCACGTGCACGCTAGTGGTCAGCGTGACATACGGACGCACCTTCTGGATGGAGGCCAGCGACAGGAAGCCCTCCGAGTCGATCTTGCCGCAGTACGTGGTGTCATTGTCGACCTTGTATCGGCCGCCCACGACCAGCGTGTTGGAGGCCGACTTGAGGTCGTAGTCCAGCACGGCGGCGTACACGGTGTTGTGAGACAGGTGGTGGTGGAACGAGGCCTGAACAGCGGCGAAGTTCTTCTTGGTCACCAGCGTCGTGACGAAGTCCGCGCCGGTGAAGCTAGCACCCACGTTGTGCTGCACGATGGCTGACTTGTCCACGTTGAAGGCGGTCTGGCCACCGATGGCGAAGCCGCCCTGCGAGAGCACGGCCGCAGCCGATACCGTGTTGGACACGAAGTCGGCCTCCGAGTTCACGGCCAGGTTCTTCTGCTTGTACTCGGCACCGAGCACGCCCACCTGCTTGGCGCTCGTGTTCTTAGCAACAGAGCCGTCCTCGAGCTTGAAGGTGAGCTTAAGACCCTCAGTCAGAACGTTGGGCAGCTCGGCCTCCGTGACCACGCGGCCCTGAGTAGTGATCTGCAGCTTCTTGAAGACCACGCCGCTGGCGCCGTGGGTGAAGCCACCGGAGACCTTGGCAAGGATCGACTTGTTGGCGTTCAGAGCGCCCTCCGTCGTGAACGACACACCGTTGGAAGCCTTGCTCTTGATCTTGAGCTTGCGCGAGAAGTCGTAGTCATCACGCAGGACGTTCTCCGCCGTCTTGGCCAGGTCCTTGTACAGCACAACCATCTTTACCGGGGTCTCTGCTTGTCCTCTTCCGAAATGAAACGCGAGCCGCACAAATCCACGCTCGACTTGGCTGACACAGCTGGCTCCACACAAAATCTCCCCCTTAGCCCGCAAAAGACGATACCATCAGATCAGACAGGGGAGGAACGTATTTTTACTTTCGTACCTAAACGGATTCCGATGGTCCAAGCGACACACCAAGTGTACACAGCGAAAGGGAAAATGTACCGTGACTGCACGGTTTTTGGCCGGCATGAAGCGACCTGGCTGTGCAAGGCGGCACTGCGAGCAATGACGTCGTCGAGCAGCGTAGAAACAGCTGACGGCCGTCTTCAATGCGGGACGTGGCGTGTTTCGGGCGTCATTTGACATGCAGAAGGCGCGATATTTGTAGGGACTGCATTAACGAATCTGACAGGTGTATATAACAAGAGAGTTCTTTGCCGGTTCATCGCTACAGCAGTCTTGTCTTCTTCATAGTGATAGCTATTGCGGCGCCAGGAATCTCAATCTATCTGTCTGTCTATCCGTCTCAATCTATCTGTCTGGGCGGGGTAAATTGTTTTTCATTAACTTTTTATCTGTCTGGGCGGGGACGGGCAGCATTGCATCACCTTGCAGTTGCTGTGATCTGGCGATTTGACTCGGTTTGAGTATGGCGGTGATCCCGCTTATGTCCGACGTTTTCGTACTTAGTACGGAGCCTGCGTTGCTGGAGATTCAATGAGGCCCCCTCTTCCTGCGGCTCGTGTGGCATTCGCCAAAAAGATCAGCCAGGGGTAACCTCAGCTTCTACTTACATTCAGGACAAGATGGTCGTACTGTACAAGGACATTGCCAAGACCGCGGAGAACGTGCTCCGTGATGACTATGACTTCTCGCGCAAGCTCAAGATCAAGACGAAGGCGTCGAACGGCGTCTCGTTCACGACCGAGGGCGACATGGCCAGTAACAAGGCGATTCTTGCCAAGCTCTCGGGCTCCTTCACGCACGAGAGCAGTGGCGTTGTCTTCAAGAAGCTGCAGGTGACCACGCACGGCCGACTGATCTCTGAGGCCGAGTTGCCCAACGTCTTCACCAAGGGCCTCAAGCTCACGGCCAAGGTTGAGGACGGTTCGCTCGCCAAGAACGCCCACGCCAAGCGCGTCGGCGTCTTCGGCTGGGAGTACCAGCAGCCGAGCTTCTCGGTGAACGGTGCCGTCGACGTTGGCGCCAGCACCATCAGCAAGGCCGCTGTGTACAGCTTCGACAACGTGCTGTTGGGCGCCCAGACCGCTTTCAACTACAACAAGTCGGCGGTCGTGGACCACAACGTGGCTCTGAGCTACCGCGGCAACGACTTCACGGCCACGCTACAGACGAAGAAGAAGTTCAACACGCTCTCGGGCTCGTTCCACCACCACCTGTCCCACGACACCGTCTACTCGGCGCTCTTCAACTACGACCTCAAGTCCGGCCAGAACACGCTCAGCGTGGGTGGCCGCTACAACGCCGACAAGCTCACTACGTACGCCGGCAAGGTCGAGTCGGACGGCCACGTGTCTCTGGCTCTGATCCAGAAGATCCGCCCCTTCCTGGCGCTGACCACGAGCGCCCACGTGGACGTCAAGAACTTCGACGGCGACGCCCACAAGTTCGGCATCGGCCTTACTCTGGGCTAAGCATCGAGAAGCATATACTCAACGTAGATATGTGCCCGGACAGTGCTAGATGGAGGAATTGGTTCTGTTAATAGAGGGGGTTGTATTGCGCCCTCCGACGCCGTAGGTTAATGTCTGAAGACCGATTCAATACACACCTCTGATGCCCATGTACAGACGTTAGCTTTCATCGGTTCGGTCGGCAACGTCACCATCCAATCGTACCTTGTGTTTTTCTTCTGCCACATCACTCACACATCGATTTTCTTGGGTACTCGCTGCAGAGCCAAAACACCACGTGACAAGCATGAGCGAGACGGACCGCTTCGACAGCATGCTGCTGACCATTGCGCAGTCGCAGCGCGGCATTGAGCCACTGCTAGATACAGTGTTCTCCTTCTTGCGGCGCAAGACCGATTTTTTCACGGGCGCCGAGCCGCAGGTGGTCGAAGATACGATCCTTAAAAGTGTGCGCAAGCAGGCGGCGCTGGCCGAGAAGGATCAGTTCCACAAGAAGCAGCAGGAGGCTGAGAAGCGCCGGAAGCAGGAGGCAGTAAAGCTGGAGAAGCGACAAAAGAAGGAGGAGAAGGCCAAAGATCCGCCACGTTTTGAGGAGATCACGGACGACGACGCCGAGACAAAGGAATCCACACCTGAACAGGCGTCGCCTCAAAAGACGGCAACAAAGGCTGATGGCGAAGAGAAAGAGGACAACGGACCGCGTACGTTTATTACTATTTTGTTCACCGCAACATCTCTGCTTGCTCTTAAGTGTTGCTAATGATGCGGTTGTTTGTGACTGCAGCGCTAGTGGGCAATGGAGGCCAGACTGACAAGTATGTGTGGACGCAAACACTGCAGGAAGCGCAGGTCAATTTCGCAGTCCCTGAGGGTACCAAGTCCCGCCAGGTTGATGTGGAGATCCGAGCTGGAAAAATGCGAGTTGGTCTCCGAGGCGGCGAGACATTTGTGGATGGACCTCTGTACAACAAGGTGAAGGTAGACGACAGTTTTTGGACACTGGAAGATGGCAACCGTATTTGCATCTACCTGCAGAAAGACAACCAAATGGAGTGGTGGAAGACCATCATCCAGGGCGACCCGGAGATCGACACTCAAAAAGTGCAGCCTGAGAACTCAAAACTGGACGATCTGGACTCCGACACACGCCAGACTGTCGAGAAGATGATGTTTGACCAGCGTCAGAAGGCCATGGGTCTTCCCTCGAGTGACGACATGCAGAAGCAGGAGATTTTGCAAAAATTCATGGCGCAGCACCCCGAGATGGATTTCAGCAAGGCGAAAATCAATTAAACGAAAGAAGTATCAATGCTGCAGCCTAACGCGCTTTGCTATTTCGGTAGTTAGCGGCCTAATAATACCGCTTTGATGCCCCAACAGAACTGGAAGCTTGGGTGTTGCTATTCCTGCTGTTTCTTGTTTCAAAAGCGGTGGCGATAACTATGGCGTAAGGTGTGCCATTTGGTTTTTGATCTGCAACCACAACAGTAGCGCGGTAGCAAGTACGAATGTCTACAAGTCGTCACCATGTTGTGTCTGTAGTGCTTGGATACGATAAGACCGATTATCAGAGCAGCCACGCCGCTATGAACCAGCATGTTGGTGAAAAGCCCCCCGGTAAATCGATGACAGCTTCAGAAAATCTCAACAAGAAATGCCACGTGCAGTTTGGTGAGCCTGGTACAAAGAGAGCGTTCACAACCTCCAGCAAACTTGCAGATCCAACGGGAGAAGTGCTCAAGTATCGAGGTGAACTAGCTAAGGAAACCAAGGACCTGCTCATGCAGACATCTTCATGTTACGGAAACGACGTGGTACCGTACGTATCGTCGACGCAACTCGCTACGCAATGGGACAAGGAGAAGGTGACGGAAACTATTAGACTGCGGAATGAGATTCGAGCTCGAACAGGCCCACGACCGACTCGAGGAATGTCGTACGATGACGAGATCGAGTACGTCTCGGAAGCCAAGAGCGCCTACGAGAACAAGTTCAAGATCCACAGACCTTCGACCATGGCTGCGTCTGTGAAAAATGGTAATTGGAAGCTATCGTTTAGTTTGTTGCTTGTGGTGTGTTAACACATTTGATGCTTGAGCAGATCTGCGTTCAACGCACTTTTCACTGGGCCACGAGAAGCTGGACTACAAGACATCGAGCCACATCGAACGCCTCTCTCCAGACCAATTTGCACTGTACGCGACTCGACCTCCACCGCTTCACGACCTGAAAAAGTCGACCGTGGAAATCTCTTGAACATTGAATACTAATAAATATATCGCTTGAAATGATGATATTATTATTGTTTGGAGCTTTCTACAGCACAGGAAATATTGGAGAGTCAACGAAAAAGGAATCTCCTTTCATTCTCAAGCTGCGAGCGCTCGAGAACTAGACGTTGAAGCTCTCGCCGCAACCACAGCTTCCCTTGGCGTTCGGATTCTCGAAAACGAATTCGGACGACACCGGCGTTATCTGAAATAAAACGAGAATAATAAAACACAAAAATAAATATTATCCAACACGAGGCAAGTAAAGATCAACAAGACTAACCTGGAAGTCCATGGTGGTGCCGACAACGTGGAATAGTGCCTTGGGCTCCACAAAGACGCGGACACCTAGCAGCAGTGACACCAAGTAACAAAGAGTCAATTTCTGGATTCCCATCCACAACCCTTGTTACATCCATCTGTGGCTTACCATTCTTGGTCACCTCCTCCTCCATCTTCTCCTTCTTGTCTGCGTAGTTCATAGTGTACGACAAGCCATTGCATCCACCTACAATAGTACGGCAATTGCAGACCCTCAGTTAATTTCAGCAGAATAAATCACCACAACGCTCTCGACCGTTGCATTTCGTACGTGTTTTAACGCCTAGTCGGATGCCGATGGCGTCTGGCTTGTTCGCCAGTAGCTCCTTTATACGCTCGGCAGCGGCGTCCGTCTGTACCAAACGAATTATTATCGTTATACCAGTGTTCTCGAACCTCTCAAACCTCTCAATTCTACGCTTGCGACGCACCAGGTTAAGCGGCGGTGGAAGCTCGCGCAGGCGTCGGCGGGTGGGCGGAGCCGCATGTTCTGCCACGGTGGATAGCAGCCGCGACGCGTGGGCAGCCCTGGAGCGCGACACGGAGCGGAAGAACGGCGTCATGGAGCAGCGTTCTCTAGTGTGCGAGCGGCTCTCGAAGTGCAATGCCTTTTACCCAGTATCGGTTCCTCGATTAAGTGCGACTATAATCGGATTGGTTACTAATCACAGAATTACTGAATTTCGACGAATCGTAGCCAGCGCCCATCCCCTTGCAATTTAACATCGTCCCGCCGCCGGCGGAGCAGCGATTTTGGTGGTGTGGTGAATGCTCGCAGAATTTGGTGACGGCAAATGGTTCGTTTGACCACTGAAGCAAGACTTACGAAATGCAATAGGACCATATCCCGGTATCTATGCTCCTTTCCGAGTTTCAGAGGTAATTTTTCCACTAGTGTAAAGATTTTCATCGAAGGTCTGGAATACCAGCCCCTAGAATTTAGAGATACCATTCTCACGACTATTGGAACATCACTTTTTGGTGAGGATGCGATTCTTGAGTCAAGAACCGCAGCGAGCGTCTCAAGGACTTGTTCAGCCAAGTATCTTGTACCAATGCTCGCAGCAGTCTCACTCACCACATCTGTAACGGGGCGGTGCCTATTAGTAGGAATTATAACGCTGATTGATTGATGTGGGCATGCAGTGTCGAGACGGTCTCGATACTCGAGACCGTCCCAACCAACGGTTGTACGCTAGACTCCGATTGGCCACCGCGCACACGCGGTGGCACCCGTATGACAGAGGCCTGTCACAACATCAAAACAATCCTTTGGCAGCATTCAAGACATCCTTGCAGTCTTCAATTCTCCTGGTGAGGTGGGACTGTAAGAACGATATAAAGGATAGAAAAAAACGAAATTTCTGGACGCGTTACCTGTACTGTGACTTCATTCCAGCAGCTAATTGCTCGACTGACCTGAGGCGTCAGCCATGGGACCCGAGTTCGGAGGTCCGTTCATCTGCATCGGATTCATGACTTGCTGGGGCATCTGCATATTCTGCTGAGTCATGCCCTGCTGGCCCATCGACATATTTTGCTGTGACATCGCCATGCTCTGCTGGGGCATATTCTGCGGGGCCATGGGCATACTCTGCTGGGTCATACTTTGCTGGGGCATGGTCATACTCTGTTGAGGCATTCCCATGCTTTGCTGCGCCATCGTCATGCTCTGATGAGGCATGCTTTGTTGCTGCATACCCTGCTGAGCCATACTCTGCTGAGGCATTCCTTGCGTCGATGGGTTCATGCGCTGCATCTGAGTAGGGGGCATCATGCCATAGCCCTGGGGGCCCATCTGGAAGCCCATGTTGGGCGCCATGGCACCTCGGTTGTCCGCATAACTGGTAGGTACCGGCATTGCATTGCTCATGCGAACATTGTGAGCCATCGCTCCACTACCAGGCACGCCGTAGGGCATGCCACCGTTAGCAAACCGCTGCTGCTGTTGCTGTTGAGCCATTGGGTTCATCTGTGCATACTGCTGGGCCATCATCGGGTTCATTCGTGCCTGGTACTGAGCCTGAGCGTACGCCTGAGCCTGGGCCTGTGCCTGAGCTTGAGCTTGAAGCCGTGCTTGATGTGCCTGCGCCTGAGCTCTCGCCTGTGCTTGAGCCTGAGCCTGAGCTTGGAGCTGCGCTTGATTGGCCATTGGCATCTGCATCATACCTGTCCTCGCGTACTGTTGCTGCTGCTGCTGTTGTTGTTGCTGAGCTATTTGGGTCTGTCCGTACGCCTGTGGCTGTCTCGGAGACGTTTCCGAGGATTCATCAGCCCACTTGGCCAGTGTCATGAGGTTCTTGTTAAGGTTCTTTCGCTTCTTGTCCAGTTTCTCCGTGAATTCCCCCAATTGCGCTGTGCCCTTCCCGTGTTTAATCTGCGTGTTGAGCTCGATGATTTCCACGATGAGACTCGAATTCTCGTCCAGCATCGCCTACCGACACATCATCTCGAGTTAAAAACCATGCTCTAAGCTCGATAGTGGGAGAAACGACGTACCTGGATCTGCTCCGTGCTAATCTGCTTGGGTTCTTGGGGCTGCTGCTGTGGCTGCTGGAACTGCTGCGGTACCGCGTAGGCCCGGTTCATGGCCATCTGCGGGGCTGCGGTCGCCATGTCCATCGTTGCTTTGATTCTGCGCCTTCCTCGAATAAAGTACGATGCTTGCAATTGGAGGAAAATCACACAAACCCTCTTGATTGGTTGATTATTCGACGCGTTTAAACCGCTGGTTTGGCAACAAGCAATAGTCGATCGAAGCAGGAACTATGAGCGGCATACAGCGCTTCCTACGAATGAGCGCGGTCGAGGCCGAGGCTGCCATGAAGCCTCGTCTGGTGGACGTCAAGTGGAAGCAGCCGCTTATTTCTGGCCGCAAGATTGCCATGGTGAAGAAGCACGCGGCACGCAATGGCCTCGTGGGCACGTGGGAAGAAGGCAAGGGTGGATGGCTGGAGACGTGGGACCGACCGCAGAAGCACCACGTGATGCGGCCGCTCAAGGGCCACAAGAACCAGCGCAACGAGTTCGAGCGGTGGGTGCTTGGGCTATTTGGCTACTGACGTGCACATGCTGTAGGAGGAATTTGAATTGACTGACTTGGTTTGTATGTGTTGGTTGCTACAGCGTCAAGAAGGTGCAGGCAGCGCTGGCGGCTATGCCCACAAAGATCGCGGAACACAAGAAGGCAGTCAAGCAGGCCAAGCCTCTCAAGGGACTGGACAAGTGGCTCAACGAGACGGACCCGTACTAGATGTAGAGCTGAAACAGAGACAGGAGCTGAAGGAGATACAACCTGTAGCAACATACACAAGTCATGCACTCTCTTTTGCTCCATGCCAGATGGATGAATTGACGATAGCTGCTTGCATGATTGGGTCGTGGCAGATTCAGAACAACAGGGATGTCGTGTTAACAGTGAGGCTGGATATACTTCTAGGTGCAGTGAAAAAAAAAACTGCCAGCAATTTATTAGTAGGCTATTATACAACCAAGCCTAGACAACAGTGCTGCTCCCGTGCCCACGAGGGTATCAACACCAATTTGTGCTTTGGGCTCCAAAGTTTGGAGTACTATAATACTATCCTGAAACGTCGCGCGACTGTGTAGGTAATGGACGAAGCAGCTCAGCAAGCCTACACTCCGTCGCCATTGCAATTCCTTAAACCTAGAACCATGCGTCTATCAAAGCACGCTCGAACCAAGAAAGGTAGTGTTGCACCTATGAACGACGATGACAGCAGTGATTCTGTGAACCTCCATCATAGCAGTGCCTACCAGTCGAGGCATGAATTCAGAGGGGTGTCCTTCTCCACTTCGCGAGGCAAGATTTGGTACGTGCCATGCTCTTGATTCTTGAAGCAACGTGAACTGATTTGATGCCAATTCTTGGGCAACTTCTCCAGGTTGATCCTAATCATTAACTTGTCCGTCGTCACAATGTTCATCTTCATGAGTTCCATACGCTTCCCTTCTCTAAATGGGGAAAACATTGTGAATGATGCATTGGAGCACGAGCAACACCCTAGACCTATTAACAAGAACACAGAGCAAGCCCTTTCACTAACAGCCGTTGACTCCCCTGCAACGAAAGTGGCGCAAGTACAAGATACATCTCGTCCTGGAGGCTACTCAAAACTAACGAGTACTGAATACCCTCAAACGCAGGATAAAGAACTCGACTCGACGGATGCAACAGACACAGAAACAGTAGCACCCCTCTCGGTGACATTAAGCGATGATACAGGAGAAACTCCTGTAGTACTGGCCAATATCCAAGAGAAAAAATTCGAAATGCCCTCGCTGTCAGTGACTAGGCAGGCTGAAGCACCTGTGTCCGACGTAGACATTAACCCATACATTGTATCAGCCGACGCACAAGGCGATACTTCATCGGTGCCCGCGTCTAGCGAGTCATACACAGGTCAACGATCTCCAGCTGAGATCGCAGACATTATTTCGAATATGAAGGAATCCCAGGATCCCTCTTCAGAAATACTACCACCGTCTTCAGAGCAACCAGATGAAGCCAAATATTCTGTGACAACTTCGAATTCAGCGCCTCAATCGGTGGAGACCAAAACACCCGCAGTCGAGCCTGAAGGTATTGAAAGTTGTAATTGCCTGCTTTCAACCGAGATCTCAAACTCTTTTGCTTGCTGTCAATTTCAGATTTTCTTGATAATATGTCACTGTGGCTCACAAGTGAATCGGGTGTAGAAGTTGAAAACTTGGCAGCTTGTTTGGCCTCGTCCGGAGAGGATATTACTGCGTGTGGGGTGACCCGGTACGTCAAATTCTTTTAAATATCTCCATCGGGAACTTACTATCGTCGTGTTGACTCTATCTAGTTGGACAAACCAAATTGTGAGCACGGATCCCAATGCTGCGGACTCGACTGCTTTCCGCCCCGTATCACAACACCAGAGACCAGTATGGATTCCGATCGTTCCAGATACGAATAATCAACTTCCAACAGTGTACTTTACGTGCCCTATGGTGACCGATACGCTGAGAGTGCATGAGTTGATGACACTGCTGTTCGTGATCTCTCCAGCTCATATTGAGGTGGGAGATTCTGTGTGATTGTTTCAGAACAGTTAGATACTGACCTTTCATACTGTAAAATTCGAATTGTCCTAGACTGGCGACTCGTCCAGGAGGCAGAAATTCTTTGGTAACTCACCGTACGGACAGTTTGCTCTTCGTGGTGGCAAGCCATCGTTTTTCGCCAATAATGGCCTTGTAGAGAGTGCTTATGAGCTCCCCACGGGGCAGTTCTCGCTAGTGACGTACCGCTTGAACCGAGGTTACGTTGAAATCAAGGTCAGTGGTGGAGCTTGGGGTGGTGAACTACCAGTGGAGGGTGACGAGAGACACATCCGAATTACTGTTAACGATGTGGTGAGCCTAGGTAACAGCAAGGGTGTGTGTGATACAAATGCCTTCCAAGGTAGAATCGCTGAGGTGCTGGTTTACGACGCCGTACTGGACAATACGAAGATCGAGGAGGTGGAGAAATACCTGCATGAAAAGTGGTGGGGGCACAAACCATTCCCAACAGCATCCCCAACGGCTACAGTTGCGCCTACTGAATCGGTTGCGTCCGAGGTTGTTCACAGTGATAATCCAGTGGATGAAGCAGTATCGGTTGCTCCTGCAAACTACCCTCAAGTGACACAACAGACTTCATCAACAAAGAAGCCACTCGCAGGAGATACCCAGCAAGCTTCCACGACAACAGAAATTCATCCAACCGACCATGACGGCAATGGCACTCAGCAGAAAATTCCAGGAACGGAAGCGGAGGACGTTAGTTTAGTGCCCAAGTTCGATCCACGAGTCAACATATTCGAATGGACAGCTCCTAGCGACGTTGACCCAGCAAAGGCAGCGCGGTGGAGGAGCACAGTCAAGGAAAAGGTAGACTATATCCGCAACTTCCAGCTGGGTGGTGACGTGCTACGAACGCTCATCCGCCAACACAAGGACGAGCTGGTGGCATTACGTGACGAACTCTTTGGCTAACAGTAGGAACAAGAAGTAGATCAAGAATGGCTACAAAAGCTTCAACTTGCTACTTCATGAAGTCGATTTAAGAGGAGGTCATGAAGTAATCCAAAAGTAATTTTATATGTTAAAGCCAACGGACATTTGGCGGGAACGGCAGTCAAGAGCTTTGCGTCTGCCGCTCGCTATGGCGTCTCAAGGCTTATCTTCGTGGCTCAGCGGCTCCAAGTCTGAGGCCTCGGACGCTACGGATGGTTCGGACTCGCAGCCGCAGGACAAGAGCAAACCCACAGCCAGTTCCAGCGACTCACCATTGGACATCAGTCTCTCCCAGCTGCGCGCCAAAGAGACCATCACGCGCATCAGCCCTGAGAAGCGCTCGCTCGTGGAGGAGATCGACAGCGAGGCAGATGACACGGAGTTCGACGAGAGAGCGCATTGGGCCAGACGCGGCTCCAGGAAGAAGGCCAGGGCGTCACGGCGAGCCGCGGCTCTGGATAAGTCACAACCTTCAATCGCTCTCTTCTGCGTCAAGGAGAAGGAGACAGCAGTAGACAAACAGGATGCAAATGTAGAGGAAAATCCAGTGACCAATGCTATTGCAGTGTCGCAATCGGAGAAGAAGGAGAGCAAGAACAGAAGCAGGAAGAAGAAGATAGAGAGCTTTAGTCTCGAATTGGACTCGGCAATGGAGGATGTTGCTGCTGTAATGAGCTCGGGACGACCCAAACGTCAGGCAGTTGTACGAGCACAGATCTTGCAGCAGCAGCAGAAGCTACTGGACGCTGTCGCTGCTAGGAAGAATCCTACTTCATTCCTAACACCACCACCGGCCACTAAGAAAGCAACAGCAGAGGGGAACGCCACGACTAGTGGACGCAAGAGAAAATTGGACATGAACAAGAAGAAAACGTCCCCACCTTCGAAGAACGGATCCACGACCAGCTCACCTGGAGCTAACAAGGCAGCACAGTCATTCTTCTTAAGTGAGCAGGAAAAGAAGCAGATGCAGGAGATCGAGGCCGTGTCATTGTTCCGTGAACAACTTCGACAGACGCGCGAGAAAGATCTCGCTTTCTTCGCTGGGAAGACAGCAAACCCGTTCTTTCAGGCCCGCTCCACTACCAAGCGAAGTAGCAGTGCTGAAAACGATAATGGAGTTGTTGAAATCAACGAAGATGGGGACAGTTACGAAGGGAAACATCGACGTGGTACAACTGGGGGTCGATGGAGTAAGGCATTGCCACTATTTCCGAGGGTGCAGCACGTTTTAACCGTTCGTCTGGATGAAGAAGACATGGACACAAACACCAATGATCTAATACCTCCAAGAAAAGCGGACAGCTCTGTAGATGTAGTAGTTATTGAAGACGATTCAGCACCAGACGGCAGGTTGTCCAATGAAGTCATGGCTCAGCTACGAGCAGCCATGAATGGCCAGGTCTGTACGGAATCCTCGTTTTCGGAGCAGTTTTGGTTCCGAGAGTACTTGGATGCCTCCAGTCTTCCAGCTGAGGTGAACGAGACAATCGATGTGACTTCCCCTCGTTTTGAGAATGCAGAGGCGGCAGCAACGAAACTGGCAGAAAAGGAAACGTTGCTTATTGATGAATTGGTCGAAGCTCACGGCTTGCGCGAGAAGCAAGTTCGTGAACTACTGGAAGGACTGGAACAAGCCAGAGCAAAACGCTTGGATCGCAAACAGAATTTGTCTTTGGTGGATCGCTACTTACCTGTGAATGTTAGTGGTCTAGTGGGGAATCATGAGTCGCTTCACACGCTGTCATCGTGGCTGAGTGCTTGGAAAATTGGTGGAGGTGACAGTGAGAGACTGGATTGCTTTGCATCGGAGCTCTTTACCTTTGAGGACGGCGACAGTGACAGCGAAGACGAGGTTGGTGACTTGTGTCGACTGTTCATTCTAGAGGGCGAGTCGGGCTCTGGTAAATCTGCTGCCGTCTACGCTTGTGCTGAGGAATTAGGCTACGAAATCATCGAGATCAACGCGGCTCAGAATCGCTCCGGCAAGAGCGTCGTGGAACTTTGTGGCGAAGCTACTCAATCCACTCGAGTGCTGCACATAGGCGGCAAGGACGACAAGAGCAAGAAGAAGCACAAGAAGAAACGCAGACGACAATCCGAGGGTCGAAAAAGTTTGGAGAAACCCACAGTAGCATCGTTGTCGCTCGTGCTATTTGAGGATGTGGATCTGGTTTTCGACGACGACAAGGGCTTCCTCAATGCTGTTTGCTCCATCGCCAAGCATTCCAAGTGTCCTATTGTAGTAACGTGTGCGCAGCTGCCTGATGCGTTTCCCGTAAAGCCTGGACGACTGTGTCGTGAGCTTCAGAAGCCTTCGATGGACGAGTTTACGACTTGGATGCGCCTTGTGGCGTTCATTGAAGGGCTTCAGTTAGCGCCTTCTCTCATTAACGCGTTGGGCGAGTTCTTTGAGCGGGATGTGCGACGTTCACTGCATTTTCTAGAGGCGAATCTGCCAGTGTCGGATGCAAGGACAAAGACGCAGTGGCGTTGGCAGCATGGAGACACAAACAAGGAAGACGAGGTCTCACACGTTGATGTCCCTGCTTGGACTGTTTGGTCCACAGGAGGCTCATCATTCGATGCTCTAACCAGTAATTTACTGGCCGAACTTGCAGCTGGTGAAGCGGAGAGCAAGAAACCAGAGGATAAAAGTCGCGACGAAAAACTGGAGGATATTAACGCCATCTCCGAGTTAGCGCAGATCACGGACTCCGCTTCAGTTGCGGATACTTGGATGACAAGAACTGACGATGACATCGAGGTACGTGCAGCTTGTCGCTTGGCTTGTTGACTGGTTAATTGAGAGGATTTTCGTTATAGGATTCCTTCTTCCTCTGCGAGCGCGAACGTCTCGCTGCATTAGAGTTGAGACGCTCCAGTCTTTACATGTTAAACTCTTCGACGAGCTCTCTTGCTGCGTCATTGATGCGAAGCCAAGGACCTTCTTCTTCGGAATGCGTTCAGCGGACATTGGACAGCGCCCTGGAAGCCACACGTCGACGTTCTCATCAAGCAGATTTGGCACGGCTGAAGGCAAAGTTCGAGTTGCCGCTGGCATATAAAGGGTGCGTCCTTCGACCTTCTCATGCTGCAGTTATACCACCTCATGCTCGTTTTTATCTGATGCAGCTGCGGGAACTCAGAGCCACGATTTATGCTCGACTACATGCCGATGGTGGGGCGTTTACTGTGTGGTACCGGTTTGCAGGAAGGACGGCGACGGACATCCAGACGCAATCACTATTTAGGCGACGTGTTGGGGGACATGAGCGTCATCGACGAGCTGCCAGCCTTCAACACGTACTTACAGGTCCACGAGGACCAAATGGTCGCTGCGTCCCCGGCGTCCACGCAGTGATAGATGCAAGTACAGTACCCTGTAGCTTTGTAATCATCATCAAGAACTCTTCCATTCGCCGCTATACTCGGATCTCTAGACCTGATTGCCTCTCTATCTATTCCGTGGTCTTCTTGACCTTAGCCACCACTCGCTTGGTGCTTTTGCCGACAGCGCCCTTGGCCGGTACGTCCACTTTGGTCTTGACGATCTGGCTCAGAGACGCATGGAACGACGCGTGGTTCATCGCCGTCACCTGCAACACAGTCAAGTCAGTCGCTTGATCCCCTGAATCATTGAATTTAATGATGATGTAGCCTTACCACCGTGCTGTATTTCTTCTTGTGCTTGTTGTTGCCGTACTTGCAGGCGCGAAACAATAGTACGTGCTCTCCGTCCTCCACCGTGAGCTTGAGGATTTTCTGCTGAGCTTTATTGTTCACCTTGGCCACGGGGACTGAATCCAAACAACAGTACACCTCAGAATGCAACGCTTTGGCGGGGATAATCGCTCTTACAGTAAAACAGTACGCACCACTCTTGCAGGAGACGGCCACTGAACCCTTGGAGCCCTGCGCTTCCGCGTAGAACTCCGTCACCTTAGCCAGGAACGTGTCCGTACTTACCAGCACCATTTTGCTTTGGGCAATCAGTGGCAAAGTGTCAAAAATGATATCGGATTTGAGAAGGAAGATACTATCTTTCAGACACACGCCCTGTTGGCCTGTATTGTTGCCTACCTACTGCTACTTGCCCTTACTCGACCATCGCAATATCTACCATATCACCTGGATGGAAACGCACACTCGCGAGTGTTTTGGTGTCGTCAACGCATCGACGACGACTGCTGTTGACGTAGCCCACCTTTCTCATGAGCACTCTGTAGTAAACGACTTGGTCAGGCACCGACATCTACAGAAATATCAACCCGTTGAAGTAGTAGCGCAGCCTCACCTTCCATCTCTTGTCTCCGATACAACACAGATGCTCAGACGCATGTTGGGCTTCTGGGCGTCGACGTTCGAGTCTTGCACCAGGTCAGCAATCTCCCGCAGCGTCGCGTCGGGCCTGCATCAAATTCGCTCAGCCAGTTCAGCTTTATAAATATAATATCGACACAGACTCTTAGCTACGATAGCTTACCACGTGTAGATGTGCAACTCGTTGGCGATGGGCTTGTCATCCAGCGCTTCGAACGCATCCGCTCTGCATCAATAGGCAGACCCATGGCAACCTCGATCAGTTCCACACGCCAATTCACGACCCAATATGACGAAGTGATCGGTAGTTGTCATGCCTGTTGTGGGCACCGGTGCTAAAGAAGACTCGAAGCAGGAAGGGGCAATGTTTCTCTCGGTCAATCACGCGCTCCTCCGGCATCGCTGCTGAATGAAAAGTGCATGTAAAGTATCCAAGTATCGTACTTTATCCCGCTTAAGTTCGCATTACAGTACTGCACCCCGTTTTCGCGCCCCCGGTTCTTTGATAAACTTCCGGATATAATGTTTCAATGGCAAAAATATCCTCGCGTTCTGAAACTGAAACCTGATGTGCTTGCAAAATCTATATGGTTCATCTCACAGAAAACGGGGTGCACTACTGTACTTTAGCGGAAGACGTGAATTGAGAGGTGGTGATAGTCCAACAAGCAGCAGGGATGGCGGCGCGCAACGTGGTTCGTTTCCTCAAGTCGGCCAAGGTGTCCTTCTCCAGCTTCGACCGACGGGCAACTGGTGCCTGGTTAGTACCTACAGTACTCCGATTTCTTAGCTCGTGGTATTCTTTGGTGGTGACTAATGTCTGGTGGCGTTCGATGGCTGTGAATGCCTGCAGTGAATTCTACAGACAGCTGACAGCGGAGAAGGTAAGCGCTGCGAAGCTTAATGAAGTGTAGAGCTCTTTGTCTGACCATTATTTTGTATTGGCAACAGACACGCAAGGTGAACCCTAAGGCGGAAATCGTCTACCAGACGTCGCTGACGGGCTCGGCGCCCACGATCAAGCTGGACTTTAGTACGTCGCTGCAGCAATACTTGGGGATAATTGAGAGTCGGTTGTCTAATAGTTGCTCTGTATTTATTTTCCTGTACGTGACGCAGTCAACGGCAGCAAGCACTTGATGGAGGTACCCGACAAGAACGTGCGCGAGATCTTCGAGGAGGTGGATTTCCACTGCTCTCAGATCGAGACCGAGTACGAGAAGCAGGGCAAGACCATCGAATAGACAGTCAGCAGACAGAAGCACGTGCAACGGTAGGCAGGCTCATGCTCCTCGAGTTTCATTCAAGCAGCAGACAATACATACAAGGAGCAGATGAGTTTGCGACCGTTGAAGCATTTGTTGCGTTGGCTTGCATGTTTGATTGAGCATTAAATAGCTTAGTGCGATTATTGCGGATCCACAAGTGCGATTTCTGCCTGCACTTCCTCGTCAAAATTGGGTTGTGAGCTGTACAAATTCAGAGTCTTGGCGCGCTCCAACGAAAACTTCAGCAGATGCTCTCTACACGTGCGGCTTGAGCCTGAGCAAACACACATCATACACAGTGTTCACATTACAACAAAGCCTGGGTGTATGCAACTGAGCTGCTCTTACCGCACACGCGGGCCACTCGAAGACTGACATCTTGGTTGTGCACGTACGTCACGAACACCAGCGACGTCTCCACCATTTTGCACATTTCACGCGCGCACCGAATGACTGCAAGTCTAGTTTTCATATTGTAGTATAACACTGCAGCATCGAAACACACAGTCAGACACTTGTGTCATTCAAAATGATGTCTTTCAGTGCCCACCTTGGAACGCGTACTGGGACAAACCGGAGCCAAAATCCCCATAGCTCTTCGTAATGGACTCGCGAATAAGAGCCAATATGTCTTCCTTCTTGACCGCCAGCTTGCGAGAGCCCGTAGCCTCCACCACGAGGTAGCGTGTCTTGAGGCGCACCATGACACTTTGCGTCCACTTGCCTGTCTTCAGAATGCTACTAAACTTGAAATTTGCGCATTAAAACTTCAGTGTCCTATCAACCAATCAACGCTGTTGAAATTAGACAATTGAATCGGATCGACATGAGCAGCACAGGAGAAGTCGCCGTACCTGGTCAGCGTCTTGCCGCGGTGGACGGCAAGCTCAAGGCCGGAAATGGAGCCTACGTACGCGACGACGCCATCTTTGCATCTATCTGCGGCAAGTGGCGCATCTCACAGGACGTCGTGGAGGTGACGCGGGCCAACAAGACAGTAGCGTCGGTGCAAGTGCTGCGTCTCGGCGACATTGTCATCTGCCGTGTGGTAAAGATCACGTCTCGACAAGTGATGGTAGACATTCTGTGCGTGGGCGAAACCGTGTTGAAGGAGGCTTTCCCGGGAACTATCAGACTGGAGGACGTGCGGAACCACGACATTGACAAGCTCGTGATTGAGGAGATTTTCTCGCCCGGTATGCTCGTGAAGGCGGCTGTGCTTTCCTTCGGTGACACTCGCTCCTACTTCCTATCGACAGCTAAGCCAGGACTTGGTGTCGTACGTCAGCCTACACAGCAGGTTGGCCAGACGACCGACATGGAAACGGATTAGATCACAGGAATGTATTCAAAAAAGTGTGGCAGGTGGGAGAACTACAGCTCGTTATGCAAGCAATAAAGGTGTCTCTCGTTATGGTTATCGGTATACGATACATTGTCTGGGTTAACCTGCTATCAAAACGCCTGGTTAATCGTCATCCTCGTCCTCCGATCCCTCCGCTTCGATGATCTCAAAGCGTGTGAAGGGCTTCTCCATTGAGCTCCGTTTACATGGTTGGTTCTGTTGACTTATTTCTTCTCCATCATCATCCTCGATAATCTCGAAGCGCTTGAATGGTTTCTCTTCGTTTTCGTCTGCCTCGTGGTTGGTAGGCGACATCTGGTTGCTCAATAAAGCACCATTGACTTCTTCATGTTTTTCTTTCGCAGCCTTCATCAGTTTTGTCACCTCTCGATTCTCAGGCTCAAGCCGTAGCGCCTCCTCAAAGTCCTGTACCGACTCGGCATATTTGCCCCTTCGGTACCGAGTCATGCCACGACGACTCCATCCTTTCATGTAAGCCGGATCAAGCAGGGTAGCACGCGTACAATCGTCTTCAGCAGTTGCAAAGTTTTTCATTCGCAGGTGCACGAGTGCTCGATTCGCGTAGAGAATAGCATCGGTGTCGTCGTAAGCCATACTGCGGGTGTAGTGGAGCAATGCCATCTCCAATTCGTTTGCTTTGAAGCAATCGTTTCCTTTTTGCTTCTCATATCCTGCATACAGTTTTCGAGTTTCCGGCTGGAGCTTCTCCAGGTCCACTGACTTGGAGAGAGACTCAAGTTCTCGCTTTCGTGCTGCTGCGCGCTTTTCCTGTTCCTCTTGTTGCATTCTTGCTTGCTCCCGTGCTCGTTCGCTCTCTTGATCAATCTCATCCAACGCTTTGTCAACGTCATACTTTTCCCAAGACCTGAAGTCGTACGCTGGAATAGTTTTTGCCTTCTTCTGTTCAGCCTTCTTTGTACTTGCCAATTTTGTTGGAGCCCGAACCCATTCCGACTGCATTTCTCTAGACGATTTCTGGCCTCGCACAGGTGGCAGTTCTCGTTTGAAGGGTGTCTGCCTCTTGAGTGCCTCGTTCTTCACGTCCATTGCAGCCGCCCAACTGGCCAATTCGTCGATCTCGGTAGTCAACTCGTTGGCTGTCGGTCCACAGCGCATACGTGTGATTTTGGTTCGCTCTCGCTCAGGTAGTACAGCCAGAATGCGGTCTTCTGTGGCCTTCTCCAGGTCCGGATAGCGTCCTTCCTTACCCGATCGGAGCATCGCTAGGATTCCCTTTAGCTCGTCCAAATCGGTACAGCGCTCCACGAAGCCATAGTCTAGCATCTCCACGTCAATTGTCTTAGGCTTACGCGTATGCAGCGAGAAGAAGTCGGGCTCCGATGCGGTGGCGATCGTCATTATCTCGTAGTCTCGTTCGTAGTGAAATCCGAAATGCAGATCCTTAAAAATGCGTCGCTTCAAGATCAGGAATGATGGTCATTTGGTTGAAGTTTATTTTTAGTCGTTTGGCGCAGACACTTCCAGCCCCATTAAAGTCGAGGGGAAACTGCAGGAATATGGCGACGACAGAGGCTCATAATGGAACTGGAGGCAGCATGGCTCCACCCGTCCCAATCCCCGCCGCGTCGACTGCTACTCGCTCGGAACACGGCCGAGTGTCCAGACACGAAGAGAGTGGACTCATGTCGGACGAAGATGTGCGTCGCATTGTCAGTTTTAGAACATACTCAGCTTGGTGATCACTTTGTGTAGTTTTACGATGCGCAGGAAGATGCGGAGGCAGATGCCACACGACAAGCGTCTGCAGGTGCGTTAGCGTGGCTTTAGTGCGATTAGGAATTGGTTCTAATCAATGGTGAAATCTTAGCTGCTATCACCATTACAAACCAGCAATCAGGTGACCCTGAACTCGAGAATAAAATCATCGACCCGGACGACAGCAAGTACATAGTGAAAAATAAAGACACAGGAGAAGTCTTCGACATCCGAGATCTGTCCAGCATGCCAGCAGACTCTTACTCTATTTTCCCAAACGACTTCGTAGCTCCACAAGAAGAAGAGGTGCAGCTATGGGATACTAGAAATAGCGTAAATGAACATTTTTACCGAGTAAATTCTGTACAGGCCAAACGGACCAGGACCAGACGACCTTCGATTACCAAAATCATGGCCAAGTTCCCGATAAAGTCCAAGACAAAAGAGCCCACGAAAAGAAATCATGTCCCGGTACTGTTTGTATAGCTATCGCTTTTTATTTTACTCGGTGCTGACCGGGTGAGCTGTGTATGATCAGGTGACATCATGCAAGAAAGAAAAACGGGATCTCGAAGACTTGTGCTTAGCACAGACATTATCGAAGCACACTGGCACCATTTGGACGATGAAATTCAGTCATGATGGCGCTCGACTGGTGTCCGGAGGACAAGACGCCATCTTACGCGTTTGGAAAGTTCAAATCAGCTCCGAAGAAGATGCAAAACTGGCACGAGAGAGCGATGAAAAGCATATTCTCGACGCTGAACCAGAACGATCTTACCAGGTAAGTCGTTGAACGTCCAGGTTCTAGAACTGAACAAATTATTTTACTGATATCTTGATATCATTACCTTAGGGACACACAATGCCCATTGTTGATGTATCGTGGAGTCGCAGCAATTTCATCCTGTCGGCATCGATGGACAAGGTTTGATTGGCAAGCATCTTATCATTATAGAGTTTGCTAACGGTACGCTTACATGTCCTCTAGACTGTTCGGCTGTGGCATATTTCACGCGAAGACTGCTTGCACGTATTTCATCACCCTGATAGTGTACCTGCAGTAGACTTCCATCCAAAGGTTTGTAGAATCCTTGAACCATATCTAGGAGTGTTACTTTTTGACACGTTTGAAAATTCCAGGAGGATCGATATTTCCTGTCCGGATGCTTTGATAATAAAGCGCGTGTGTGGGATATTCCAGACGGCTGTGTGGTGTCCTATGTCCAGACACCAGTGATGATCACTGCTGCCAGTTTTAACCCGAGTGGTACACGCGCCATTGTTGGTTTGCTGAACGGCCAGTGCATCTTCTACCAAGTCAACTCGCACCAACAGATGAACTATTACACTCAAATCGAGTGTCGAAACAGTCGCGGATCAATGAGAAAGGGACGGAAAGTCACGGGTATCGAGTTCGATCCAGAAGGCAAATATTTCCTGGTCAGCACGAACGATTCGCGCATGAGGCTCTTCTCGGTAGACAATTATTCTCGAATATGCAAGTACAAAGGTCTCGTCAACGGGCATCTCCAGATTAAGGGACGATTCAGGTGCGATCAGCTAATGTTGTAGCATTTTCAATTAAGAGGTGTAATGCTGTTGATTCCTTCTAGCCAAGACGGAGACTTTGTGATATGTGGGTCCGAAAACGGATCCGTCTACGTTTGGAACAAAGCAAGGTTTGTTGGGTTTCAAACAGTTGTGACCGCTGTAGTTTGTCATCGTAATGATCTCTATCATCTATCAGATACCTTCGGTCTATGAGCATCGTGAAAAGTAGCAAGCAAGATCGCAATTCCTCTTACGAGTTCTTTACAGGTACGGTAAGCCGATGGGGGGGGGGGGGATAGAGTATGTCATTATAGCTAACTTTTTGATGGTTATCACAACTCTGCAGCTGCTGAACCTCCCAACGGCATTGTCACGGTTGCTTTGTTTGCCCCAGCGAGTACCTTTGCCATGGTCAAGTCAAAGCTCGAAGCAAGCGACGATGTGAACACAAACGCATGCACTGGATTGATTGTAAGCGCGAGCTACGACGGATGCATCAAGTTTTTCGAGCGGTCTGCGAAGAGCGTGTAAGTGGGGGATAGCAGCCCAATAGTTTCAAACTCAAAACGACAGGCAAATATGATCAATAGAACTCAAGGCAAAAACAAAGCATAACTCATGTTACATATTTTGCCCTGTTCTTCAGCAAAAGAAAAAATCCAAACGCTAGACCTCGGATGTAGTATTCATGCCAGCAAAAATTCGTCAACAACATGTCGTTCTATAGTATCAACAAATCTATAACTTCAAAAGCGCAAGGTCTCGCACAAACGTTTCAAATGTGAGGTGTCAATGATTGCTATCACTTTTTCGATTATTTATCTAGCACATAGCTAGAAAACCTATAACTTAAAAACACGCTCGTCGCCCTACGAGTGGTGCTGCCAGCCAACTGCTGCAATCAGGTCTCGCACGTACGTCTCGATGTCGTTCTGCGTGGCCTGGACGGTCTCGAGGACCTCGTCGTGTGAGGCCGCCTCTCGCTCTTCACCAGGGAAAAGCGCCTTATTGGTGATCAGCGATAGTCCGATCACTTTCAGCCCGCAGTGAGCAGCCACGATCACCTCGGGTACCGTGCTCATGCCAACGGCATCACCTCCCACCAGTCTGAGGAAGCGGCACTCCGTTGGTGTCTCGTACGTCGGTCCGGACACGAAACAGTATACTCCTTTTCGAATCTTGTGAGCAAGACCAAGCTTCTCAGCCACGTTGAATGCTAGATCTTGTAGCTTCTTGTCGTAGCAGTTCGACAGCGGTGTGAATCTTGAGCCGAAGCGAGAGTCGTTGGGGCCGATCAAAGGATGTTGGCCCGACAATCCTGGCATATTCAAGTGATCATTGAGGATCATGAGATCGCCCACGTTGAAGTCGGGGTTTAAACCACCCGCAGCGTTGGTGACCAATAGGTACTTGATGCCTAATAGATACATGACGCGAATAGGCAGTGCCGTCTCGCGCATTGCGTAGCCCTCGTAGCAATGGAAGCGACCGCGCATGCACACGACACGGAACCCTTCGAGATCGCCAAAGACCAGTTCGCCTTCGTGGCCCTCCACAGTCGAGCGAGGAAACAGCGGGATATCCTCGTATTTGATGGCCTCCTGGTTGGAGAGGCACTTGCTAAGTCCACCGAGGCCTGATCCGCACACAACTCCAATAAGCGGTCGGGTAGTGACGCGCTCCTGGAGGAATTCGTTGATAATGTCGATACGCTCCCTGGGGAGGGCCTCGTCGGCTATTTGGCCCGTGGACAGGCGACGAACATGATGCGTGGGGATGTTCTCTTCGGCAGCTGCGGCAAGCGTGGCAGCAGAGCTAACGGTGTTGTGTGCGCGCGGGCTCATGCCATCCACGCTGTGGCTGTGGTGCTGGCGGGTCACATGTGCGGGCAGCACCAGCGGCTCCGTCGTTGCGAGATCGTTCATCATGGTTCTCTGCTTTGGAGATCTGGCGGCGTAAAACCAAAAATGGCGATAGAACTCTTTAACTAGAATTGGTAACCGAAATTTTACTGTAAAAGATGCCTGTAGCCATAGATTGACGTCAATTACGGTCACGAGGACGTATTGCCATCGTAACCATATTGGGTTTTGCCTTATGAGTTAGAGATTTCCTCAATGCGCTTATCCGGTGGTGGCTTAGGAGAACGACACTAACATATACGAGGAGTAGATGGTGGAGACGCTCCAATCATCAGTAACTTCGGGGAAGTAGATGGCCTGCTGTCACTTGTCTTCGATGTCACTCCACCATGGTTCGACAGCAGCTCACTCACGAAGCGGCGGGTTTCCGGCCTTGCCCGTGCCACCGTTGTAGCCAGCCATGTAGGCGTTGGCCTCGGCCTGCGTGTCGAACCGCTGGTGCTGGTTGTAAGAGTAGCCGTTCGTCTGCGCCTTGGCCGAGTCCCAGGACTTATAGACGCCGGGCTGGCGACCGTTAGCGACTGCGTAGTAGCTGTCTTTTCCCTTCGGCATGCTGCGTGCTTGGTGGTTTGCTGTCTTGCGGGGCTTCAGCGGTAGGCGAGATATTCGAAAAGTGAATCTTTTACATAAAAAACTTCGACGTTGAAGTTTATGCTAACTGACCATTTCAGCAACCTTATCGCAACATACGCAGAATTCAGCAACATAATACAATATTATGTTGCCCTTCAGAATCCACTACAATTTATCCGCGAAGCGAAGAAGGGAGCGACGCCAAGCGAGTTCGCGCGGCGTTAGACAGTAGACTATATCGACGAACACAACGCCATGATGAACATCTTCTCGCGCAAGAACAAGCTAGAGGACGAGCTATTCAATATGAAGTTCACGGCCAAGACGCTTCTGCGCAACGCCAAGAAGTGCGAGAAGAACCAAGTGGCACAAAAGGCCAAACTCAAGAAGGCCATCGAGCAGGGCAACATGGAAGGCGCCAAAATCTACGCACAGAACGTGATCCGCGAGAAGAACCAGGCGCTGAGCTACTTGCAATTGGCCTCGCGGATGGACGCTGTGGCGGCGCGCGTGCAGACGGCCATCAGCATGGGCCAGCTCAAGGCCAATATGAGCGGCGTGGTTAAGGGCATGGACACGGTCATGGAGTCCATGAACGTGGAGAAGATCTCGCAGACCATGGACCAGTTCGAGAAGCACTTTGAGGATATGGATGTGCGCTCCGCCTACATGGAGGGCGCCATGAGCAGCGGCACATCGCTCTCGACACCTGCCGACCAGGTGGACGACCTCATTCAGATGGTCGCGGACGAGAACGGGCTGAAGGTTGCAGGTCAGCTCGACTCGGCAGGCCATGTGGGCACAGAGCTGCCCACCACAGAGGCTACACGAGAGAAGAAGTCGCAGGACGACCTCTCCATGCGGCTAGCGGCACTGCGGAAGTAGTATCATTCCGGCACTACAAAAACCAACACATTTCATTACCAGTGGCTTGCGGAGACTAATAGCATCAAACTCCAAAGCTACTGGTGCCTAATATGCATACATACACGTAAGATTACTTGGACAGTGTCGTCGGTAATGCCTTATGTTAGTTACCGTACAAATTATTCGCCGATAGCAGATTTTTATCTAACTCGTTAATAAACAGGTTAGGGGAAATATACCAATACAAATAACAAGTAAAGACGATGCACTAAAACGACAGCCACGAAGTGACTTTCCGCCTATCGATTGGCTCCTTTGATACACGTCTAGCTCGTTGTAGCATTTTACAGGCTCATCAGATTTATCAAAGCGTCTGATTCCGACGATACTTCCATTCGATCGCGATTGCCACAAGCGGATCCTCCGGCCATGGTGAACTTCAGCTTGCGGCTGCGCGACAATTCGGTCGCTGAGTGGCGAGGTGATTATCTGGACTACGACGGGCTGAAGCGGCTATTGGAACGGCAGCAGCAGATTGATGCAGCGTTGTCCGTTGCCGCTGCATCAAGCTCGACGGTCGATGTGCGAGCCGAGGACATGGAAGCCAATGAGCTGAGTGGCCACAAGTGGCGCCCCATGGCCACAGGGAGCAGCACGCAACTAGTCAAGAAAATCAGCAGCAAACTCCCGTTCTTACGCTTACCAGGGACGCCACCGACCTCCACCGATTCTGATCAGCTGCAGTCGCTGCTCTCCACGCCTGTCGCTTTCGAGGAGGCGCTGGAATACGAGTACGGTAATGTAGAGCACGCTTACATGCGCCACACAGCGCAATTGGCCGAGCAGCTCGAGCACTTGCAGGCACAGTACCGAGAGAATGCGACAGCTACAGCTCAAGAATCGCTCAAGAATTCGCTAGTCGAACTGCATCGCTTGTTGAACTTGTTGCACAACTTTGCACTGCTCAATTACACTGGATTCGTGAAGATTCTCAAGCGCTACGACAAGATTGCCAGCTTCCCAGCGGATCAGCGTGAACAGCAGAAAACCAAGCTTCAGACGTTCGAGTTTGCCAAGGCGCAGCGATGCTCAGAGCTGCTGAAGCGTTTGGAGCAGTCGTTTGCCAACTGGTTTTGCGATGGAAATATGCACGTTGCAGTGGCGACACTTATGACCAAGAAGGAGGACTTTGTCAACTGGGGTCACATCTACCTGGGCATTAAGGCTGGTTCCTGTCTCATCTTGTTGATCTGGGTGTGCTGGGACTCGCTCGTGGTTCCTACATTCCACAGTGGCCGTGAAAACCACCTCCTTGACTTGGTTCGCACTCGTGCGTATCCAGTCTACCGTGGAATTGGCTGTCTATTGCTGCTGCATTGGCTGGTAGGAGTGTCACTCTACGTGTGGCGTGCAGCTCGGATCAACTACCGCTACATCTTCGAGTTGAATCCGCGACGAGTGCAGTCGTACCCTCAAGTATTCAGTGACGCCACCAACATGACCATCGTCTATTTGGCTAATGTACTGCTTTACTACAAGGTAGTGAATGGTTATTTCCCAGAGGAGCTACTGCATCGTGGGTATTATCCGCTGGCGTTGTTCCTGTACACCTTCTACTTCTACGCTATCCGTCCATGGGGACAGCAACTCGGCATGCTACGAACATTGTGGGAGGTTATATGGTCGCCACTATACCCCGTGTCGTTCTTCCACACGTTCGTGGGCGACTATCTTACCAGTACGGTCAAAGTCACACAAGATGTCAGCTGGTCCGTTTGTTTCTTCGCTACCAAAGAATTCTTACGTAAAGATGTCATCCCGCCCGGCAGTAATGCGTCTGGGTTACAGTTCATGCCTACGGACGACGAACCGACCTGTGCGGACAATGTTTACTACGTTAACGTTGTGGTTCCGCTGGTCTGTGCATTGCCTTTGTGGTGGCGCTTCTTGCAGAATCTTCGTCGTGTATATGACACGAAAACGTGGTGGCCTCATCTACCTAATGCTGCCAAGTACGCACTCACCCAAGTTGTGGTTCTTTTCGGGTTATTTCATCCGCTGCATAGCGACAACAGCGAAGAGAATGCGTCACGAGTGCGTATGTTCGTGGTCGCATGGCTCATGCTGTTCACTGCTAGCTCACTGTACACGTGGATATGGGATGTGACGATGGACTGGGGACTTGGTCGACCGCAGTTTAAGTTTTTGGGCGACTCGCAAATGTTCTCGAGGAAATGGGTCTACTATGCGGCTATTGTGGCCGATCTGTTCCTGCGTTTCGCGTGGACTTTGACGCTCATTCCGCCGCGTGGCGCTGCTCGCTGGCTGCCACTGTATTTGCAGCCTTTCACTATGGTATTGGAGCTATTTCGTCGTACATTTTGGAGCTTCTTCCGATTGGAGAATGAACATTTGCGCAACACCCAAGGATTCCGACGCGTGGACTTCATCCCGCTCCATTATGACCATGGCGTCGGCGATGTGGAGAAGAAAAGCGAGGAAGTGGAGCAACTGGACTTCAGGATCTTCACTCTTAAGATCTTGGCGGTGCTGTTTACCGTTCTGGGACTCAGCGTCGTTGCCATCGTCATCGAACGCTAAATAACCTGAAGTAAGAAACACATAGATCTAGTTTGAACATGAAGTAAGGGGCATTAATTAGAGTTTAATGCGCGGGTCAAGAAGAAAAAGAAGCGGTAAGACTTCCTTTCTAGCGCTCGCACGCGCTTAGAACTTGACCTCCTTGAGGCCCCACTTGATGTAGCAGAAAGTGGGGGCGAGAGCGCCTTCCGGGTAGTAGGCGTAGGCAAGACCGGCCTCCGAGTCGCACGACTTGAACATGTAGAACTGCAGCTCCTTGAACATGGACACGAGGAACTTGACGATCTCCTGGGCGTCGCTCTTGAACTGAGTTAGCGTCTCGTCGCTGGCGCCCGTCGACTTGAGGTGCTTCATGGTCTTACGGAAGTACGACTTGAGATACGTCTTGAGCTCGCCCTTGGTGTCGAAGCCCGTCTCGATGTAACCGAAGCCGATCGAGTCGTCGATGACGTTGTTCACCGTCTCGACCGAGTCGTCAATCTGCTCCTCCTCGCCGCCGAAGGCGTCACCGCAGCCGATGTCGACGTTGTCCGAGCCCTTGGCCACCGTCTTGGACTCGACCTGGAACATACCGGGCACCTCGTTGCCCTCCATGTCCTTGCACGGAAGAACCTTGTTGGAGTCCGACATCACCTCGTCCTCCGTGAACACATCCTGCCACACCAACATCTTGATCGACTGCTGCTTGTTTGTCTCGAGACCGAAAAGCTACTGCTGCGCATCGGGGTCCAAGCGGCAGGCGGTCGCGAACAAGAGCCACCAGTTCCGAGAGGGACTATAACGCTGCATACTGGATTTGTAGTAAATCAGTCAGCGAAGACTGCTGTAGGGCAAGAATAGGCGAGAAGCTTCCCAACGAATAATCGGTTCCGCAAGGGTAAGGGATTTTCTTTTAGCCAATCGACATGCAGGTATGGCTATTTATAGGCATTCTCACCTCACGAATCTGACGAGAAGAACTGGACCATCCTGATGAATCAGCATTAGTTTGTTTGGGCTGGGTATTATTGCCAAGCCAAGCTTGGGTCAGGCACGCAGTTCGCTGGCGGCGATGGATGTGATTGAAAGGCGTTGGAAAAGACAATCGCGATTGTAGCCATCTGAAAACGATACAATGGTGTGTACCACGCCAGCAAGGTAATAGCTTGTCTACTTCCATTTCTATGACACGCTTCCGGCGTTTTGCACGACCTTCTTGGACCAGGACATCTCGTATTGCGATACAAGTACTGTACAGTTCGTATCGCTCAATACATGCACTATGGTCTCTATTACCTGGCCGGTAAATGGAGCTGGTCGCTGCCCCGTGGCAACATTGCTGCGAGTTCTCAGTGGCGGACCTTGGCCCAATCACACGGCGTTACCAGGCGGTGTCAACTTCTACTGAAATACGCGTACCGTGGAATTTTGAATATACATGACAATAATTGCAGCCAATCATAGCCATATAACGTTCACTTTTCAACCAATGGGTACTAGTTAAATTGGACCTTTGATTACGTTTCAGCACCTCCTCCGTCGTGTCCGCCATAACATCGACTCTGTCGACAGGGCTGCGTTACTGCAGCGGTAGACGCCGAATTGCAGCGAACCAGGCAAGCGGACCACTCACTCGCGGCCGCTCACGCCCCTATATAGCAGCATGTCCAAGGCGCCCAAGACCAAGAAGGCCACGCTCCACTACCAGCCCTACCAGGCCCTCGGTGTACGCGCCTCGTCTCTCTCAAAAGCCACAGAAACTCGTCCCTGACCTTCTTGTTGTTAAACAGACTGGCGAAGGCGATGAGCCGTCCATGGATCTCGGCATGACTGACCTTCCTCTCCATCTAGACCCCGTGCTCTCGTACGTTAAGATGGAACAGATTTTGAAATGTTACACCAGTGCTAATATGATATTTGTACTTGGGCAGAGGTCTATCGTCCAACATGAGCCGCAATTTATGGGACGACTGGAATGAGAACGACGCCAACTTTGGCATGAAGTTCGACGTGTTCACAGACGAAATGAGTACAGCCAGCACAGCCAGCTCCACGGCCAGTCCGAACCCAAGTATGCACGTGTCCAATCTCAACGCCACTACAGGCTACGAGCAGCAGCAGAACGCCTCGCCCAATACGATGCACCACACACACATACACCCAGGTACCCCCATTCAAGAAGACCCTCAGAAACCGCGGGCGAACGTTCAGCGTTCTCTCAGTGAGGATATCGTCAACATGTTGGATGACAGCAATGACGGGACGTTCTCCAAGCAGTTGGACGGAGACCAGAGAGGAAACGCAGCGATGCAGAACATGATGTTTAACCCTGCAGCAGGCCAGAACTTGATGGGCTTCCAGCATCAGATGCACCCGAATCACATGCAACAATTCCAACAGCAACAGATGCAGATGCAACAGCAACAATACCAGCAACAACAGTATCAACAGCAGCAATTCCAGCGAGCAGCACCCAACTGGATGAACAGCTTCGGTAGTGGAAACCAGACTCCTGCAACCACGAACGCGCCGGCTTCTGATAAACCCAGCAACCCGTCAGCTCACCGTCGTCTGCCCAATCCTTCCAATCCTACAGCTCTGGAAATTGCTGTAGCTGATGGTGCTGCGTCGCTCATGGCGAAGTGCCCAGACCGTCGACCTCCAGCGTCGTCAACGTCGTCGTCCACTACGCCTACAGCTCCGCCGAACAATGTGAAGGAAAAACCCGTTGCTCCATCCAGCGCTAATGGAGACGGCGCTAACAAGACCAACAGCGCGGAGACAGCCCCCACCAACAATACTGATACAAATATGAACGATCCGTCGCAGCAAACGAGCGGATTCGGTCCGCAGGGGATGATGATGAATCCTTTCTTGATGTACTCGATGATGGGTCCTCAAGCGATGAACATGATGAATATGCAGATGCAGATGCCCATGATGAACGGAGGGAATGGGATGAACGCGAATGCAGTGAACGGTACCAATGGGATGAATGGGATGAATGGAATGCCGTTGCCGATGCAAATGCAGTTGCAGCTTCAGCTCCAGATGCAGATGGCTCAGATGGCTCAGATGAATGGAATGGGGATGCAGATGCCCATGGGTCTCCCTGGAATGTCCATGGGGATGAACATGCAGATGCCTGTGAACATGAATATGCAGCAACAGGTTAACCCTCAGAGCGGACAGACAAGCGACGTGGAGATGGCTCCAACCTTCCCCATGGGGATGCCTCCTACTGGAATCAAACCGACTAGACCGTTGCAGCCCAAGGGTGTAGTTGGAGGACCAGGCTTCGTGAATATCGCGAGGAAACCGGAAGAGCCGGAAGTGAGTAGTATTCTCAAGTCGCTCATGAACGAAGAGGCCAAGAAGAAGGAGAAAAAGCTCGAACGCAATCGTGACTCAGCGCGAGAAAGTCGCAGGAAGCAGCAGACGTACGTGGAGACGCTGGAGAATGGCATTAAGCGTCTGCAAATCAATCGCGACCTCGTTCGCTCGTACCGATGGGGTCTCAGCGGTCCAGGTTTTGGTCCTCTACCGTGCCCGAACTCTCCGCAGATGTTTGACTGGAAGAATCGCGTTGAGGTGGTCACAGGCCGCACCGAGGCCTTCGCGAGTATCCAGAACCCCGCGAACTTCCAGTCGCTCATGCGTCTCAACCGACAGCGTCGAACGCTTGCCATGCAGCACGAAGAGCGACAGCGAGCAGTGTGGAAGTGCTTTGTGTTCGTGGGACGTCAGCTCGCTGCCATGCGTACGCGCGTGTTACAGGTACAAATGTTGCAAACCTTTTCGGACAATCCCTTGGCGATGGAGTTAGACGCGCTGCTGAATCTCACAGCCGACCAGAAGCTGCAGCTACAGTGCCATGCCCAACAAATGTTCAATGAAGAAGTCGTGGAGCTGACCAAGCTGTTCAAGATCTTCTTTGCACTGCGCAATGAAGCAATTCGACTCAACATGTTGTCGCCCACACTGGAGCGATATTTCCGTGAGGCCTGCTCGTTCGACCAGCTGCAGAAGCTCTTGCAGTGGACCGAGACCCATCGCACCGTCATCGAGACGGATCTCTCCCTAGATGATGTTTAGCAGCGAGTTTTAGTTGTCATATGCAGCGAATATTGGACGACTTTTTTTTTGTCAAGAATCGAACGCATGTACGATAATTTGTGCACGGGTTGCAAGCACTCACCCTAGATCAATGGTAAGTCCAGGCTGAGGCAAATCTCTATTGTGTTTTTTGCTTGAGTTCTTGTTGAATTTGACGCAGTTCCTGGATCAATTCGTCTGCTGTGGGTCGGATCTCTGGCTGGAAAGCCTGACACCGGAACATGAGCAGTCGAATTGGAGTCGGTGCTTCTCCGTCTGATGTTTGTTCCTTGTCTGTGTTGTTCAGCATTGGTACGTCTGTGTCGTCCATTACTGAGTGTTCAGCTGAAGTGCACTCGTACGTTGCTAGTTGTGAGAGTAACACACCGAACGAGTAGATGTCTGCTTTCTGGGTGTATTGCCGGCCGTCTAGGACCTCTGGAGCTGTCCAGACCGTCATGTCCATGTGGATTTCCTCCCCTGCAGTCTGAGAGCTGCAGTTGCTACGTCCAGAAGATCTCGTTGCAGTAGAAGGAAGGGAGCTGATGTCGCTCTTGTGAGACGATGACCAACGTCTCAATGCACTGCAACAAGTCAAGTCGCCGAGTTTCACGTTCCAATCGCTATCCAAAAAAACTTTCCGGGAACTGAGGTTGCCATGGAACAAAGGCTGCGTGAACGAGTGAAGGTACTGAACTGCTTGTGCCACTTCGACAGCGATGGAGAGTTTGCTCTTGTAGACGGAGGAGTCCCGCCAATTCCACTTGCCAGAGTCATGACGATCAAGTGAGGGACCAATCTCATCGTCCGACCGAATGTCGTAGTCGTCGTCACTTTTGTCGTCTCTGATCAACGCGTGCTTCCTCTGCAGTGATCGCTTGTGGTCTTGGATGAACATATTCAGATCTCCTTTGTCCATATATTCCATTGCAAGAGCGACACCTTCATCAGAGTCAGTCACCTTGGTAAATCCATAGAACGTAACGATCTGTGGATGTGACAACGTCGAGCTCAAGCGAATCTCCTCAACAAAGCCCCATAACTCAGCCAATCCACTTTTGCTCTCGAGATATCCAGCGATACTGAGAGTTTTTAACACCACGGTCTTACCGTGGAAAGCAGCTTTGAAATACACGAAAGCAGAGGAGCTTTCTTCTGATTCAGGTATTGGTGATAGTAGTTCTCGATATGTAACGAGCGATCCGTCAATTTCACTGTGTGGAATTTCTTGTAGGAGATGAACGAGAGGGTCGGTAGCTTTCGTCTTCTTCGCTGTGCAGTTTCCTGTTTCCGCATCATATTCAGGCTCAGGCTGCGCTTCTGCTGGTGGATCTGATGTCAATAAATGATGGACTTCATCATCTGGTTCCATACTGGTGCTATCGTTCCAGAAATTGTTTGGTCTGGCGCTTCTTGACTTAGTCAGTGCGGCTTGGTTGCTTTTACCTTTCGAGGCACCACGGACACTCCGGCGTAAACTCAGGCAAAGTCCGTTGACGCAAAGCATGACTGTGAATGCCGAGAGCAAAGCTGCTGCTCCTATCAAAAACCACGAGCGTCGCTGGTCCAGCGTTTCTTTCAGCGCTATCCGCTCCACTTCTTGGCTGGAAGAGTCATCTTTGCCCCATATGGAGCCTGCCGTGGACCCACTGGATGCTGCTAGAAGCACATGCTCGTACTTGTCAGCGAATTCATTATCTGATAGCACACACAACATTGTGTCTTGCACGTAGCGAGGGTTTGCGTTCGAGTCGGAGCAGCTGAGAGTGGACGTAGTGGAAACATCCCACAGTGTCAACTTCTCGAACCTGTCAGCGTCACTCTGACGCACTTCAAACTCTTCCAATACACTGATAGTCTGCTCTGTAGGGTCCTCTGCAGTCGTTTGCAATACACGGGCTTCGTCTGGAGTAACTACGGATGCAGATGATGTAGTGGCGGAGTTTGCGGTGGCGATCAAGGTTAACTCTGTGAGGGAGTCTGGGAAAATGACGCCTTTGATCGTAGTGATGGGGTTGTTCGGCAAATTGAGCGTTGTTAGCGAGCTTGGGAAGGAAAAATTCTCCAATATAGCGATATTGGCATCGGCCGCGTCCCTGTGACGATACGTGTGAGCATTTCACAAAGTTTTGCAATAAAAACATTTAACCAAAACACGTACAAACGTAGTAAGCTGGATGGGAAGGATACGTTGGATAAAGAGCCGATCAGGTTGCCAGATAAATTGCTGCACCATATAAGTTCATCATAAGAGACGTTAGATCACTCGAATTACGAAGACCATGTCACTGTAGCGTACAGGTATTGAAGCGACGGCGGAAGGTCAGCGGCTGCGAGATCCCCCAGAGCATTATTGGCGAGGTCCCTAATTATTTATCACTATGTTAGTAAATTACTCGACTGAATTCACAATATATGTCACGTACAGAAGTGTGAGTGTTGTTGGGAACTTGAATTCATCTATCGCTGGAATGCTGTTGTTGGACATGTATCTTAATAGCACAATAGTCCAGTCAGTAATGCAAACAATACAGTACCACAAACTCCCCAACTAACCACGTACAGCTCCGATATGTTGCTACTTGTCGTGAATGCGCGAAGCTCGTTGTTGTCAAGTTTTCTGTTCTCATAGTACACATCAGCAACTTGTCATAGGATCCAACACACCATCCACACACGTACACGGTGCTGACCGTCGGCAAGCTCGTGACAGCTGCAATATCTCGGTGACGAAGGTCCAGCGTCGTTCCTCTCACCTTCACCACACTGGACGTGCAGCCCGCATCTGTAATCTGTATTGTAGTACTGGACGACGTGGAGTTGGACGGGGTGGAGACGGTGGTGACATTAGAACAGGTGGACGCGCTTTCCTCCGCCTCTCCAACATCCACCGCTCCGCACGGACGAAACCAATACGCGCTCGTCAGGATCAAGGTCAGCAGTTGCACAGCATTATGCTGCGCCATCCTTTCGAGACAGAATGTCCGACTACTTAACGTTATTTGATGCAGAAGTCAGTTATTTAACATGGCTACATCTGTGACTTGTGCAACAGTTGTCAGATGTGCACTTCCAGCGTCCTCTTCTGGGCACGCAGAGCTTTCTGTTGGCTCCATCCAGCAAGGAGCGTCTCCTTTTCAACGCGTTTCCACTCTACCTGTTCGTGACGATCTAAAGCATCCTGTATCTTCAATTTGGAGATGAAATAGGCAGATTCGGCTTGGTCCAAAGTGCGCTTGTCCTTCTTGAGCGCCGCCTTGGCCGTCACCTGCTCGTTCAGTCGCTGGTTGAGCTTCTGTTTCTCGCTTCGCTTCATTTCTTCGCTCATTTCGCGCTCCAACGGTAGGATTGTGATTGCTCTATGGTCGGTGGAGGCGGATCTCTGACGCGACCGATGCCGCTTTTCCTCGATCTGGCCGTTGAGATAAGCATTCAGTTCCTTTCGAGCCACGCTTTGTTCTGCTCGCTTCTGCAAGTCCTGGATCTGTACGACACGCTGTCGATTAGCTTGCATGTCGTTGAATTGCTCGTCTACGCGCTTCGCCAGCTGAATACTGGCCACCTCGCGCTGGTACGCGGCTTGCATGACCTGATCGTGACCCGGACGTGACTTCAGCATCTCGGGAGGTACGCGCGACTCCGGCATCAGGAAACGAGGTAGAATTTGCCTACCATTTAGAGACACTACTTCAGTATTGTTACTGTCGTTGGGTAAAATATCCTTCCGCCTTTTCTCCTTCTTTGGGTTATCATCATTGTGGCCGTGCCCTCTTCGGTGATTCGGTGCAACCACGTCGTCCTCATGTGAAGATATATTCAAGCCAATCGCTTTGAGGTGGAGTTTGGACTTGTTTATGGCTTGGAGTGTATTATCTAAAGACATCGAACGCTGTAGTCCCGCAGTCTTATCTTCGCTTTTGTGTTGCAGCGCTTTCTTCCGCAATAGGTCAGTGGAGCTCTTTCTGAATATTGCAGACGGTGGAGGGATCTCCACTTGATTATTCTGTGTGATCATACGAAGCAAACTTGAATCGAAAGAGAATAATAGCGCTTTATCGTCGAGAGTAAAAATTCCGACCCCTGGAAGTGTAAATCTTCCTGAACATCCACCGCTCTGCAGTTTCTTACCAATAAACATGACGATAGCATCCAGAGTTCGACGTGTTTGATCTGACCCAAGCCCAGCTTCATTTCCGAGAGCTGCCATGCTAATTTCAGCCGTTGCAGTGAGTGGCGCTGGTAATGAACGATGGCGCCATACGACGCCGTACGTTGAAGTGAAGCGATCCGATAGGAGGAAAACTGGTGTAGCAGGCAGCATGGACGTCTGCGCCTTGTAGAACCCGAACTTGCCAAACTGCTGGAGTGATACCCCTTTCCGTTGCGATAACTGCCGAGCCACATGACGCCCCAGAGCCTGCCACACACTCGTCACAGACGCGCCTAACAGCACCTCGAACTCGAATTTGGACGATCGAAGCTGCTGCACACACTCCGCTAGAAGATCACCACTCCTCATCATGCTACGACGAGAGATTGTAAGGAATTCTAGTGCCGTGTCTAAATATTTCTTCACTTAGAAAAAAGCTATTCCTGCTTTAACGTAACGGTTAATCGGTTCGAGGTTTCAATGCGAGTGTTCGCTTCTCACGATCTAGTGAATATGCGAGGACTTGACCTCCAAATGTACTTGCTAGAAGAGTGCTATTGTCCACTCTGCATAGACTCGTGAACATCCGCTTGGCTCCATCGGCATGAGCTTCAGCCAGTGGAGAGAGTGTAGCAGCATCCCACACCTTCACCGTTCCATCCTTAGATGCCGTCACCGGGATCACAGACAGAGCATCAGTGTTTTCGCTTTTGTCTGCACTGCTCGGTAGGAAACAACACGCTGTTGCATCTTGCTGATGTCCTTGAAACTCAATAACCTGCTTGCCAGTACGTCGATCCCATACTCGAGCCTCGCAGCCAACGCCGTTAAATCCTTTACTTGATGTCAGAAGATAAGTATTATCACCCTCCCCATACGCTGCAATACTCAGCGGAAAATACACAAATCCACGTAGCGACTGGGCAGGCACGCGTAGGGGAGATCTCGGATCCCAGAATTTTACACTCAAATCTTCACTGCCTTGCGCGACTAGCGCTTCGCCTGGCAACCACGTCGAGCACGTTACCACGTTTTGCGGTGTTGTGTTCTTGGCTGCAATGTGGCTCGTTGTCAAGTCCCAGAAAATCGTCTGCGTGTCTCGTCCTCCCGAGCACAACATTTGCTCGGCATCGTCCACTGCGACCGTCGACACATTCAGTTGGTGGCCACGCAGTACAGTCGCCGTCTCCGACGCTGGCTTGTCGGTGATAGGAGTGATGGCAACTGTTGTGTCCCGCGAGCACGAGTAAACCATCTGTAGTTTGTCTCCAATAACGATACGGTTCACTGCGCGAGTATGCGGTTTCCAGACATTGGCAGGAGCGCTGGCAGTCGTGCGCCAATTGAGCCGCTGGATGGAGCCGTCCTCCCACCCAGTGAGGCAGTCATTACCCAAGAACGAGCTGTACGCGACGCAGTTCAGCGCCAAGTCGCTCTCCTGTTCTTCTCCGCTTGGAGTAGCAGCAGCAGCTTGGTCATCCGCTCCTGTTGGAGTTGAAGCGGTTCCGTCGACGACAGTTGGGGTCTCCTCATCCACTTTCCACTTGTTGAGCCGCCGAGGAGACCGGTTAGCGTCGCGAGACGTACACGCACCCATATTGCTACTGGTGATCCTCAGAAATGCAGCACACGAGTCGTGCAGCGAGCGACAAGTGTGCAAATGCCAAAATGCGAAGTACAACTTGCATCGTCCTCGCGTCGTTCCAACGCCTGTGCCTCGATTACATACGTTTTTACCTTTGACAAGTTATTTTTAATAACGTTTCACGGGTGAAGGTTGCCAATGATCTCATTCAAAAGGACTTGACCATGCTAACACGACGATAATACATTATATGCGGCGGATGTACAACTGCGAGTTTGAGACTACATGTAGTCCCTACAGACTGCCGCAGATATCAAGCTCAGTGCAGCTACCTGATACCCACTGTGGATATCAGGATTCCACACCATTTCTATAGTATGTAAATGCGTCCGACTCTCCGTCAGTCCTATCTTGCACGGTTGGTGCATTGGAACCAACTGTGCACTGCCAAGCATTCTTGAGCCACAAGCACAGGGTGTGTCAAGTTGGCACTTCCAATGTGTCTCTGCTGTCAGAGAAGGTCAACCTCTCGTTATTGCAACGCAGCTACATTCCTTGCGGGTTTGATCCTACAGGTTGACGTCGTTGTCAAGGGCAATCGAAAACGCTGGCTTTTAGACACGGCGGTCAAGGTTGATTGATAGCGGACTGCAGAGCAAACCGCAAAGCTTTAGCACGTGGAAGCCGCTCTAACTTACAGGTCCCGGTACTCTGCCTGCTCGGGGCCGTCGTCCTTGGGCGGCGACTTCTTGTTCATGGCGTCGTGCAGCCGCTGGTCCTTGCTCGAGTTGGCCAGCATCAGGTAGTTGCTCAGTCCGCGGACGGCACTGCGCGGTGGTAGTAGAAACAGAAGCACACATGCAGGGTATCAGCAACCAAGTCTCAACACCCAATGACGACAACACACCAACGTACTTGGCCTTCAGCGCCTCGATCTTCTCCGGGTCCGTCTCGCTGCGGCCCTTGTCGAACTCCCGTCGCACCAGCTCCTTGATGGCTTGGCCCTTCTTGCTCTGCACACAGCAACCAGGCGGTAACAGCAAGTCAGCAGCACACATGTCGTGGAATAACGCAGCGGAGACATACATTGCCACCGATGTGCTTGGCCAGACGCAAGCAGTCCCGGTACAGCTGCGGCAGCAACAGCGTGAGATCAGCAAGAGATCAATGCAGCAGCATAAGAGGCAGCAGCGAAGCGCACCTGGATCGTAGTCCGCGTCACTTGGTTCGTGGCAGACATATTTCTATTGGCATCGAGTGGCATGTCAGCTAGGGTGGGCGATCTATAATGTCGGCGTCATTCCGTTATGTCCGATAAGGTACAGCATCAAGCCCGTCAAATCTGTTATCATCACGTTATCCTTTTAACCGGGTTTCTATAATGGACGTATTTTACTGTCTGTAAGTTTCCTTTTTTTTGTCAGAAACGGTAGCATAACCCTTTTAAATCCGATCAGTGAATTCGATTCACAAAAAAAGGTTATGAATGGAAGCTTATAAAATGTCCAGTGACAGTTTGTTTTAGCAGTCACGGTAGTTAATCAATTTGATATACTGAAAGTGACCTGTCAAGTACGAATCGTTTGTGATAGGCTATGCAATACTATAGGCTCACTACTAACTGTACAATATCATTTACGATACGAATCGAGATTCACGATGAACCGCAGAGCATTAGCCCGGAAGGCTGCAGGCGCCAAGGTGACCGCTCCTAGCAGCAGCACCAGTCCCGAGAACGTTGGCGTGGAGAATGTGACGAAGAAACTGGAGGTGCAGCTGGCGGCGGGCGATTTCTACGGCGCGTTGCAGATGTACAAGACGCTGTTCATGCGTCTGCTCAAGGGGGACGAGCCCAGCGCCGAGCAGCAGGACAAGGCGGTGGCGCTGGCGCAGGAGGCAGCGCTCAAGCTCATCGAGCACGACCAGAACACGGCGGCCACCGAGATGGCCAACCTCATGGTCTCCGTCTTCTCGGACTTCCACCACCCAGTGGACGACGCGCACAAGCAGCGGATCCGCCAGATCGACGCCGTCTTCCAGCCCAAGCCGCAGTTCAGCGCAGATCTGGCCGTGGTCCTCAAGAACGCGGTCAAGTGGTCGGCAGAAGAGGGCGCTCGCAAGCGCGGAGACCCCGAGCTGCAGCTGCTGCTGGCTCGTGCCTATCGCACGGCTGGGGACTTTACGCACGCCCTGAAGCACTTTTTGCATGCCGAGACCCCGCAAGAATTGGCAGACGCGCTGTTCCAGTGGTCGACACAGGGTTATCCCAGTGAATCCGACTTGTACCTTGCTCGCGCTGTGCTGCAGTAAGGAGTTTGGTTGTTGTGATGAAGGGGAAGTGCTGTGCTAACGTGGTTACTTTGTGATAGACTGCTGAGTCTGGAGAACCTGCGCGACGCTAACAAAGTCTACGAGGCATACGTGGCCAAGTGTCAGAGCGTTGGACGTCCGGTGGACCTGCCGCTGTTCAATTTTACGCGGTTCCTGCTGTTGACGCTGGAGGTGAGATCAGATCAAACTGTAGTAGTTTAAAACATCTTCTGACTGGCGGTGGCTGTTCATTTTGCCGTTTAGCGTGATGCGCTGCCCCTTTTCCAGATGCTTCAGGAGCGTTATGCGCCCGCACTTGCTCGTGACAATAGTCTCAAGAGCGTACGTAGCTGTTGGGAAGGTATTGATTGAAGTATCGCGAGTGCTATGCTAATATTTTTTGCTCTTTAATTATTGCAGTATTTAAGTGTCATCGGCCAGAAGTTCTACGGATTGCAGCCTCCTCGATCGGGACTCAGCTCTCTGCTAGAAATGTTTTCGGGCGGCATGTAACAGCGCGCTATACGTAGTAGATCGGTCCCACAAGCATCAGTCTCACGACAATTATCACAGTGAATAAAGAGCGGTAGTTGGCTCGCAAAGGTTTTATTCAATGTGTAATTGTCAGTATCACTTCCTTGACGCCGTAGCTGGACGGTAGTAATCGCCTCCAGGCGAGTTGGCGGTGGCAGGTCTGGCCAGAGCGCGCGCCTGCTTCTCGATCTCCTCAATCCGCAGTAACGTCGCCGACTTGATCGGCATGATCTTGGGCTTGCACAGCACTTCCGTCAAGTTGCCACGCTCCGAGTACACGAGGCCAGCTTTGGGTAGAACTTCCTGGATCTGGACGCGCTGCTCAAGGCAATGTCATCACTCAGCTACCGTCACAGCTACAAGCAGCATTAAAGTGCGCTTACCTGCATAGTAGAGTCTCAATAGGATTTAGTGAAATGCGACTCTTCAAGCTCAACTCTATCGAAACAGACAAAGCTAAACATTTCTATTTTCTCTCTGGATTTTTGAGAACCACACAATTGCTTATGCATTCTTCTTGTGTTTTTTCGTCTTCTTCTTGTCCTGCTGCTGCGACTTCCGCTTGAGGTTCTCCACCATGGCGTTCAGCGTGTTCTTACTGGTATCGACAGTCGAGTCCTTGGTAGACTTGGCCTGAGTAGCAGACGCTGTGTCCTGATCGTACCGCTGCCGCCGCTCCTTGAAAATTGCCTGCGTGGCCTCCGTTTTCTTGAATTTTGGATCCGTCGGATCCAGTTGGAACTGGGAGCCCTTGGCGTACAGCGCGCTGAAACGCGGATCGGCGGCATCGAACTCGAAACCTTCCTGCAGTCCTCCACTGGCCTTATGCTTGGCCAGTTTCTTCATCTCCTTGGCACGTCGCTTGCCCTTAAGAGACTTGACCTTCTCCTGCTTGGCGATCTTCTTCATGTCAAAGTTGCGCTCGTCCTGCTCACTATCACTGTCACCGCCTTCGCTGTCGCCTCCGTTGATAGCCTCACGCAGTAAATTGGCCTCCTTAGCCCCGCGACCTTTTTTCTTAAGCACTTCACGTTGTTCGCGTTCCAGTTGCTTCTGTTTTGCGCGCTTCTCGTGTAATTTACGGTTCTTCTCCTGCTTCTTCTCGCGTGTGTATCTCTCGAACGGCGTCTCATTCGCCTCCAGTTCCTTCTGTCGCTTGACCTTCAGTATGTCACCTGCTCCAGGAGTGAACGACATCTCCATATCCCCGGCAGCGTCATCCTCATCGCTGCTAGCTCCCAAGCCTCCTTCCGGGACGTTATCGTCGTCTTCGTCCTCTGCGTCGCTACCCAGCAGCATCGACCGGTATCGGTTGCGTAGTTTCTTGATTTTTGCTTCTTTCTTGGCCTCTTTCTTGCTGTCTGGGGCAGCTTCAGCCTGTTCCTCGTCGCTGTCGCTATCGTTCTCAGCTTCAGAGGCATCCGATACATCGGACGCTAGATACGCCTTGAAGTCGTCATCGTCGGCATCTTTCCAGTCTGCTGGACGCGTGAGAAGCTCCAGACGCTGCTCGTCATCCTCCTCCCACGTGAGCTTCACGTCTGTCTGCTGCAAAGCCACTGTAGCGAAGATTGCAGGCTTGTAGCGGTCAGGAACGCTGTCACACGATTCCTTTGGTGGATTAGTGAAGGTCGTGTCGTCCGGCACATAGCGGAGGTCGAGAACGTTCGACGAGGTCTCGTACTCGAGTTGATCGCACTGGTCGAAGATCGTGCTGGCTGTTTTGACTGAATCGCACGTCACAATGGCGTAGTAATAGCGAAGTTTCTGGAGCTCGTACTTGCGCAGTTTCTCGCGGTCAAAGCCGTCGGACTCGCCTTCGATCGTCACGCTCTTCTTAACACCGAGAGGGTCATCTGAGTCGTAGTCTTCTTCACCTTCCGCGTCGCTATTCTCGTCATCGCTGCCAGATTTTTCAGCCTGTTCCTCTTCAGTACTGTCCTTTTCATCGTTCTCTTCAGCCTCTGGTTTCTCCTCGTCGTCTGGGTTCTCTTTGTTCTCGTCATCCCAGAGTCCCTGCGGTCCGTGCTGCTCCTCTTCTTTCTGCATACATCCAACTGAAATGTCAGTATCGAATCGCTCAGTTCAACTCAAAATGAACACTTCGTACGTACCATTTTCTGGAGACCATAGTCGGAAGGATAGATCGTCACATTCTGGACGGCTCCAGTGGCAGGTGCGAACGACTGGCACAGTGCAAACAGATCCACAGCGCGGATACGCGTCCAGTCGCAGTTGAGCACAGCGAATCGCTTGGTCTCCTCTCCCATGGGGATGTCCTCTTCCTCCTCTTTGGCAACAGCTTCGACTTCTTCGTCGTCGCTGGCCTCTGAGTCCGAGTCGGAGCTGTCCGATCCAGACTCGAGTTCGCCGCGTGCCATGCGGTTCAGATAGTCAAGACGCGAGAGTTTCTCATTGTTCTTGGCAACTGTAGCGTCCGCATCTTCATTGTCGTCGTCGGAGCTTGTGGTGGACGGAGCTTTAGCTTTGGCCTCGTCGTCTTCTTCGTCCTCCAAATGGTAAAACTTCTTCAATTCATTGTTTTTCTTCTCAACGCGACGTCCATACTTGTCGTATTTGCCCTGCACGCTCTGGAATCGCTCGTCCTTGAGTGCCCCAGCGAATCGCCGGTCAATCTGCAGTTTGCTCTTGCGCTTCGAGTTTCGTGCGAATCTCTGTTATTTAGCATAGTTAGTTAGGCCAATTGCATACGTATCGATGCAACAGCTTTCAGACGCTTTACCGGGTCATTGTGCACTTTCTGGAAGCGCTGGTCGCGCACGGGATCGCTCATGGCACAAGAAGGTGTCGCTTGTCAACTTGAATTGATTCGATGGCAGTTGAATCGAATCAATGGAGCTGGCTGGTTGGAAAATACGAGATCTTTTCAGCCAATTGATAGTCGCGAGATTTCTGACATCAGATATTCTCGAAATTTTATTTTTAACAAAATAAAAAGAAATTTAAAATTTGAAATATCACATTTCCGAATCGGAAATTCCGATCAAAATTCATTTTTTTCGTCCTGTGCAGGATGCAGAAGTGCTCAGCGACTACAGTTTGCTTTGCTCGATACCGCACAATTGCCATCTCTAAAAACGACATGATGATTCTAACAACTTTGCATGAAATTTGGTCATGCCAACTTTGCATGATATTGGCTCATGAACTCGGTTAAATGGCCAGTGTCTACGATAATTAGTGCTTGCAGTAGCTAATACCGGTACCGAGCGTGCCAATGTTTCTGCTGCACATTATCCGACGCAAGTCTAATCGGCAAGATTAGATGAATCGAAACGGAACATCGAACCCAGTGTTTATCCTATATGCTCGTTGCAATATAGTACTCAGTAAACATTCAGGTTTCGATGAGCGACGAACGCTGCATCACAGCTTTAATGTCGCCGCCCTCGCCGTTCTAACTAATCTGCTGTAGCTCATTTTCGTTTTTGCCGTGAAGCAAGCGTACAACCATAAAACAGTAAGCCATTTCATCATCCTGACATTCTGGTGCGATGCTGCCAAAGCTCTCCGACAAGTGGGGATCCAACCTTCAACTGCTGGTACCGGTCATGACCACACCTTCGGTCGTGTCGACTCGGCGAAATGCGCTGCTGGAACTCAAGAAGATTGACGCGGTTCAAGTGCGCTACGCAGGTAAAGCCAAGAAACACTACTTCATCGTCGAAATATTTGCTGACTCATCGAGTTTCGATCGCGCGGATAGCGAGGTGGAGCAAGACGACGCACGGCTACGGAGACCGACCATCCGGATCGAACGGACGTGGTTAGAGTTTGTGGATCTTCGCAGTAAAGTCTACAAGATCGTCCGCGACGCGCATCGCGTGGAGCCTTGCGCGTTCTGCACGGGTTTCATGGACCAGGTCGTGTTCGGAGCGAACCCCAATGGAGTCCTTGTCAGCTTGCTCGGTGGCAAGCGGTTAGAGCGTACACTGGCGAAATTCGTGGATGAAGTTCTCTCGCTTACCATGCGTCACACTGCCATCGACGCTCGAGGCTGCTGCGCCGGGCAGACTACTGTTCCTCAAGTCGTGCACGCCTTCCTCTTCAAGTGACGCCGCCGAGACTCTATCGAGATACGGCGACAGAAGCTTTTCATATTTTCGAGTCGTATTGAAACGAGTAATTTTTTAGAAGTCAAACTTTTCCTAAGGACTCGTCACAATAATTTTTTTTCTTGAAGAAATACATGTAAAGCCAAAAGTGACCCGACGAAAATCCTTTATGCCGATCATAGTGGTCCTAACGCATGGCACAAAAGAAAAGAGAAAAAGACCCACCCAGTTAATGATGTAACCCAGCTACATGAATGCTTGTGCCGTGCTTTTGCTCCGCTTCAATAAAGCTACGTTTTACACTTTTTTTTTCAGGATCGTCTGCAGTATTGCATTTTTTTTAAGAAAAAAAATTGGAGCAGATGGGCCATGGACTCGGGATTGATGGTCGCTTAACCGCGTGACCACAAATGAAAATGGTCAGTTCCGCGATGGTCGTCAAGTGCGGCGCTCCTTCACCAAGTTGACGAGATGTATGACACCACCTGTAATCGACCTGCGGTGAAGGGCCATCTCCGCAAGTCTGGGAAGCCCAGTTGAAGCGAAAGCCAGATTATCAGGCGATATATCGGCCTAATCCGCTCCCGACACTGTCGAAAACGGGTCAACAAGCAGCTGGACTCGGCACGTCGACCATGATGTGCCACGGCTTCCTGACTCAAAATCTCGTCTTACATTGGGAACACCTCGACCTGGCTAAACTGCCGATTTATGCGCGAGGAAGCATGTCCACCGAGAGCGATGGCGGTTGAGACCTACGTGGCTGAATTTTCGTCTCTCCACAGTCGATTCCGAGCGCTGCTGAGCATGCACCACCGGCGAACGGAAGCCAGCACCGTTCTCAATGAAGATAACCGAGCGTCGCGCGTCAGCGAGCGCTTCTCGAACCCTTTCGCGCCTCTATCACTGTCAGCTGAGGCGGTGGTAGGACTCGAGACATTGACACAAACACTCGTGGCACGAAACATGGAGGCATACGAACGGCATTTGCATGATAACGGCAACAATGTGGACAAGTCCCGGTGGAAACTCATGTACGAACAGGGAGGGCTGCGCTCATACGCAGAACGCAGCAGCACTCCGTCATTTAACTTTGGAGCGGCGATGGGAGCGGCGGCAGGACATTTAGACCGACGAGCGCCAGTGTTCACGCAGTCCTCAACAACTACCATACCGTCAGTTTTAGTGGTTGGAGCGATCGAAGGAGAACTGGACGATACAATGTACGGATTCATGTGTCCAACACTGGATCAGATGCGGGTCAAGACGTCGTACGTCAAAGACGGTCTTGTACGTGGCAGTGTGTTAGCTACACTCGTCTCTCCAACAGTGGAAGACCCGTTCACGTCGGTTGTAGTCAAGTGGATGGAGAAAGGTCAGTCGAAACATGCTCGAGCGATGGTAAAGAACCGCGACTACGTGTATCTGGAGGCCACGGGTGTCGACTATCTTCGCAACGGGGAGCGAGTTGGCTACCAAATTGTGCACTCGATCCAATTCCCAGAGACACCAGAGCGTTCATCCGCTATACGAGGCAACATGTCCATCTGCGCATTCTACAGACAGAAGAACAGCGACGAAACGGATGTCTACGTTAAAGGCTTCCTCAATCCTCTGAATGGACTGGAGAACTCCATTATCACGCGGTCAATTGCTCGGACGCTGCTCTCCGTGTCCAGAAATGTCCATTGTTGCAAGATGAAGAAGATCAAATGGGCCATACGGCAAAGACATCGATCAGACAGGCAAATACCGGTTGATCCCATGGCTGACGGACCTTGTGTGACTTGTGGGAAGAAGCGCTCAGCTGTCTCCAGTCTTCTCTCTGCAGCTGCTAGTCGAATGACTGGGGGCAGGAACTTCCGCTGGCGGCGTCGGTGTAAACTCTGCGAGCGCTACGTGTGTCCGGACTGTCGTAGCTTGCACAAACTTACGTTTGTTTTACCGGATCATCGCTTGGTACAACAGCAGATCGCGCTTTGTTACGGTTGTCTGGAAAATGCACTCGGTGTTAAGGCTGTCGATGTTGCTCGCGACGAACTGAAGCGACGACGCTGGTCACTCTACGAATGGAGAGATACATACGCCACCTCGACAAGCTCAAATCCGATAACGATCAACGAGCTCAATTAGCACAGGAAACCCAGGAAAACTAAGTATCAAAACGCTTCACAGCAATAAAAATTCAACTCAACTGCAAATCCATCAGAACAACAGACAGGCAATTGCTCAACCGGAATAAATTGAAGGAGGCGAGAGCGAGTGTACTCATAGAATTTCAGAGTTGAGTTACCAAAACCAGCCCTGCTGCTGCTTGCGTTTCTCCTACACAACAACCAAAAGAACGCAACTTGCAGGTCAGTAACTAAGCAGTTCGGAGTGTAAACTGCATTGCTGTACCTGAATTGCAGAGATTTCTGCTGGTGTGAAGTTGAGAACGGTCGCGATTGCCTTCTCCATGTGCTCTTTGGCCTGCAAACAATAGCAGTATTAGTACAGAGTATGCTTACATCGATTCTGAGTCCTTGACATACCTCGTCTTGGTCCGAGGCCATGTACTTGTACACTATATTCTTCAGATACTCGTTTGTCTTGGTTGCGTTGGGCGTCTCGAATCCGGACAGGCTGCTATTGGACTCCATGCTCATGCGACGAACGCGAACTTCCTTGAAACTGTTCGTGCGACTTGCATTGCTGCTCCCACCTCCGTTTTCGTGGTACTGCGCTTGAATATCGTTCAGCTCCTTCTCCTTCTGTTCCACGGCATTCAAAGCACGCTTCCGGTACTGCGCGAACTCTTGTCGCAGAGACTGCAGATCCCCATTGCCATTGTCGCTACCGTTACCGAACGCTCCACTGGTCATCAGCTTCAATTCCTCCATTTTCTTTTCCAGCTCTTGCTTCTCTCGAACTGATTGTTCGTATCTTGTTATTAACGAATAAATAACGACTGTCAGACGAGCACTACCCAAACGTTAGTATGGCGAACAACGCACCTCTCTCTCCACTCCATCGCGAGAATTGTTTCACCCATAGTGCCACTGAGCTTCTCATAATCCTTCATCAACTTCTCAAACTTTCGTCGCCAGTCGGATTCCTGCAAGCCAACACGACAATAGTTCGAATAAATTAAACACCGTGATTGAACAGTACACACTGCTATACGTACCCGCTCTTCAGCTTCGGCTTGCGCCTTTGTCAGTCGACGGATCTGCGCCTTTGACGACTGCAACTCCCCAGAAAGATCAGTCTCCGATATCTGCTCTGTCTGCTTCGCCATCACATTCATGCTCATCTGCACAACCAAGTCGGTCTCATCAGCATCGCATTAATTATTCATACATACACAGTAACACACCTTGCGGATCTCTGCGTCCTTCTGTTTACGCGTGATCTCCGAGCGCACACGATAACGACGAAACTCTTCCTGTACGCGGTCGATCTCCTCCTTCAGACTCTTTTTCTACAATAAATGGCACGCGTACACAACATCAAACACATTAGCACCACGAGTTACATCACCAGAACAGCAATACGTACCACACGCTCCACTTCATACGGCGCCATGGACAAATCTGGTAGCGTCAGTGGCTCTCCCGTCGCACGATTCGCGTATTCCTGTATCTCTTCTTCATTATGGAAACAGTGCCACGCAAACTCGGTCGAGTCGTCAAGTTCGTTTTCATTCACGTACTCGACCAGACACCAGAGCAGATTCCCATGCGCCACTTTGTGCAGCAACTGCCTTGGATCGCGCGTAGATGCGTCCACGAACCACGAGTGTCTGGCCTGTTGGCTCTTGGCCAGCTCCTCCCGCAGCTTCTGTATCGTCTCATCTTTCTCCGCTAACTCCTGTTTGCTATTGTCGATACTACGTTTGGCCATAGCCAGTAAACGCTTCAGCTTGTTCTCCTGCATAATCACACCACGTCAGCCATTTTCAGGCCGTAATAGCGTCTATCAGCTCACCGTCTCCTCCATCTCTTGCATTTTAGCGTTCTTCTTAGCCAGCAACTGCTCGATACGTGCACCGCGCTCCTTCCATGCTCGTAATTGCGTCACAACATCCGCTCCGCCATTGGAATGAGGTGGGGAAGGTTGTTGCTGCGTCGGAATCTCAGGTTCTTCAACTTGCGGGTCTGCCATAGCGTCAAAAAAAGGTTAAAAGAAGACACATTTTACACAAATCCGGACACGTCGACATGCACGTACAGTCCCCCTTTGTCCTCTTACCTTCAGCAGACACCTCAGCCGGTGGCAACGCGTCTACGTCTTCCACTTCCATCGCGTGCGGTCAACGTGGCCTCTTGGGCTTCAATTCCACATCTGGTGTTACACAACCGTTACATCAATGACCTATCATATAACATTCAAATGACAATATATGGTATCATGTAGCCATTTTACAAGCACAATGGACGTCAAGACGATCGCCGCCAAGTATGGAGGTCTACCAGCGCGTGTGGTGGCTCGAGCAGAGGAGAACTGGCGCGTGACGAGCGCCAAGAAGTCGGCAGCGCTAGATCCGTTTGCTGGACCTGTTGCGTGCATTTTGGTGGCGGCGCGGGCGCTGGAGGAGCCTGTGGACAAGAAGCGGTTGGCAAAATGCGCAGGCGCCAATAGCAGATTAGTGGAGCCCACAGTGCGCAAGGTGGTGGACGCAGTGGGTGTCCGCACAGTAGTTAAGACGACGCCGGCTGCGCTATGCATTAAATTCGGTTGTGAGGCATTGACGGAGATCGTGCATCGAGTCCTGGACGAATATCGCGCGTATCTCGCAAAGGTGGCTGCTGCGAACCGGAAAAAGAAGAGCAAGCATCCGCTGGGACCAGTGGTGGCCACAATGAATGGTCAAGACCCAGTATTTGCAGCGGCATGTTTGTTTGCAGTTACCAAGCAGGCAAAGGTAAGAGATTGTGTGAGAAGTAAGACGATCTTGAAGAGCTGCTGACAATTTGTGTGCTTTAGATGAACGTGAACCAAGAAAAACTGCTGGAAGCTGTGTGTGGTAATGTAAAGGAATTCAACGCGATCGTGTCTTCTATCGAAGTGCGTGCACTTGGTTTTATTAGTGGAGTGTTGGTGTAGCTTGACTCACTCACTGAATGTTACAGGCCCAATGTCAGGCATCGTTGAGCGGCGCGATCATGGATCGAAAGAAGCGTCGGAGCTTGGCAGGAGAGAGAGCAGCCAGGAAACTCGTAGAGCAGCATCGTCTCGAGCAACTGGAAGAGGAGGAGCGTGCAAAACGACAGAGGACGAGCCTTGACGGTGAAATGGCCTCTCCACCTACGACATTGGCGCAACAGCGTGTTTTGCAGCGATTGCGAGCATCTCGTGGGGGTGCAACAACCGCACGAAGTTCAGTGTCTTCTAGGAAAGGAGTGGTTGCAGCCACGCCAGCAGAGTATGCCGAGTGGAGGGCAATGGCGCTAGAGTTCATGCGCAACAAGAAGGAACAGGAGACGGCGGGGAAGAGTGACGCTCGGCCCACAATCTGATGGAATCTGCGGTTGCGAAACTATTCAAACATGCCGCGAGTGCAACTTTTGTCTCTATCATGCATCGGTGCATCCACGCTCTAAAGTTTGATCGCCTTTGCGACGGCGGGGAACCGCTTTGTGAACGAGTTGTCGGGGCCCAGGCGGAAGCTCCACTTGCGCGTTGTCGACTCCAGAACAGCAAACTCTGTAAATACCCACCATGCAGACGAGGAATTAGAACTATGAACAACGACCAAGTAGCTGAAAACAACGACCAAGTAGCTGAAGTTTGCGAGCCCCTACCACTCAGGATTGTTTTGGCGACGTCAGCATCCAGAGAGAAATCTTCCACAAGTTCCATTCGCGATACACCAGTGGTCGTCTTCGACAACTAAACATTCAGACGAAAAGCAATCAGTCTCTAGCAGGAAGAAAACACCAGAGTGTCTAACGTACTGCTTTGATAATTTCATTGCGAGCGCGCACCGTCGTCTCTCCACGGCACACCAAGGCACTGGTAGATCGGAAAACACAACGAGAGTAAGTCCCCTATGTACCGACGTCATTAACTCAACCAACCAAACGCACCTGGAGGGTAGCAGGCGCCCTCTAACATGTACAGCGATGTGCTTGAGCGCGTCCAATAGTTCTTCCTCACTACGAGTCGGAAGAAGCTTAGCCAATGTGTCGAAGTGCATGATTTGGTCAGTGGCGAGCAGTCGTAGCACATCCGCATACTTGGCGTCAACGCCATCAAGAAGACGTCCAGTAACAGGCTCCATCGTCTCATCCTTCTCCTCCTCATCTTCCACGTTAGTCCTGTTCATAGCAATACAGCAATAAGCTTCTCGTTTGCTTAGAAAATATTTCAAAGCAGAACGTACTGTGCTGGGTTGGACGGAGCTGCGGGTTTATCCACAGACGCCATTGCACGGTACTGCATGGCCTTGATATATTCATCGGCTGTCATGGTCGACACCACCTCCTCTTCCTTCTCGCTAAACAAGTTCTCAAACTCATCATCCGCTCCAGCGCTCTACAGCCACATACACACACCCGTTAGACAACAATTTCAATGACCAATCTCATTAAACGTACGCTCTTATCCTGCACTTGAAGCTCAATCCACTTCTCGGCGTCAATCTGCTGTTTCTTGTACGCAAACGAGTTCTGAATGGCCGAGATGGCGCGCTCCGACTGTTTCTTCTTGAACTGGAACTGCACTTCCTTCATCTCGGCGGGCGGCGGCTCCACTTTCTCCTCCACTTCCATGTCTTCTTCCTCTTCGTTAGCAGCATCATCGATATGTGATAAGCTGGGACGCATTTGCATGACAGCCGAGAGAGGAGTGAGGTGCAGTTGGCCCTGGCGGAACACGCCCACAACGTAATTCGAGAGTGCCGGCACACTGGACGACTGAAGTCTCAGATGCTTCTGCTTAAGATAATCCTCCGCGTCCTGGTCGAAATGTTCGCTGCGCTGATCTACGGGAAAGTCAAGCTGCATCAGCTGGTTATTCGGCTTAATACGCGCGCGACGCGGCGGCTCCGGCATCGGGCGATAGGTCGGTCGCAGTGGGAACTGCACCATGTAGCTGTTCGCCAGTCATTATATCGGTCATTTAGTCAATAAATAACGCCACAAATGGAGATAACACACAGCAGTAATAAACGCACAGGTTTTGACGCAGCTCATCGGCCAGATGCACGGGGATCTCGCGCACTACCGGGTCGTCGTCCATGGCCACCTTTCACTATCGTCCAATGGCTTTTGGTGTGGGTCAAGAACTGTCACAAATTTACCTCGTTTTAGTAACAAGTACATTAAAGTCGATCACTTTATTTGTCGCCATCGACGCCAAGCATGAGCGCCATTCCTCGCATTATCGACAGGTATATGCCTCGTTGAATAGCTAGTTAGATAGAAGAAGGACTGTACTGTCTCGTGGTAGTATTTACGTTGCCTATAGACATTGCTATAGTGTGGGGAAGTCGGAAGATCTCACGCGGAGCTTTCCTTTTTTGTACCGCAGTGACAGCGACAGCGATGATGACGTCCCGCTCTCAGCTTTGCGAGCTAAAGCTCCGGCGATGAAGCAGGAGGTGAAGACCGAAGTGAAGGTCGAAGTGAAGGCGGAAGCACCATCAGTAGCAAATGGAGCGGGCAACGGCAAGCGGCAGGTGGCGTCCGACAGCGACAGCGATGACGACATCCCCATCAGTGGCCTGGCCAAGCGCAAGAAACTAAAAGTGGAAACAAAAGTCAAGACGGAGAAGGCACGGGTCACCACGCCCAGCTCCCGGTCCACACCGCGCAAGGCCAAGAAGAGAGTAATAAAGGTGAGCCGGCAATCTCTCTGAGGAGGCTTACAGTTAAACTGATTGTATGTGGTCATTGCAGATTAAGATCCGACAGCAGGAGTGCACGGAGGAACTGTACGAGACGCTCAAGGGCCAATTGGCACAGGAACTGCTGTGTCGTTGGTGGTATGCCATGGAGTGGCCGCCAGTACGAGCATCATCGCCAGTAGGTGGCAAGAAGTCAGTGGAATTGAGGTATTTTACTGACATTGTCGATATTTTGCTTGGTTGAATAGAAATTGCATGGCGTGCAAGAGCTCGACGGATATCCTGGTGCCTTCATCCGCGTAAAGGTAAGTTTCTGGTTCCTGAACGATACAGTTCGATATATTAAAGCGCTCTGTTGCTTCACTGTAGGGTGATGACTTAGGCTCAATCATAGACACTCGCTCATCGGTCGGCAAGCCGTCGTTCCTGCACTTCTTCGCCATGTCCTCGGAGGACTTATTAAAGCTTCTCCTTCAAGCCTATGACAAGCAAATGGAGGTGTTAGTTGAGCATGAGGTTCGTCGATGTTTGCTGTTTAAGTCAACTTTTTTTTACAGCACTAGGTATGCTAATTTTTTCTGTCATCATCCTGTCAGGGTCCCGATGTTCCTCTTCTGAAGGAGCTGCAGAAAGCACGCGCGTCAGCAGCTCGCATTAACCCGGAGAAGGCGGAACGAGGCGTACGGAAGGTGCTGAAGAACTTCGCTGAGCTAGAGCGGGAGATCAAAGAGGTCGCACTGAAGGAGGCGGAGGAAGAAGAAGAGGAAGATGAAGACGATGATGACGATGACACTGCCGATGACTAGAAGAGCTTGCTGTTGCAAAACGATGGAGCTCTGAATAGCAAATAGCAAAAGATACCTGACAACCTGTAGCAGACCAAATCCAGGCACGCAGAGTAGTAGGAAAACAGGCACCTTCAATAGCAAACACCAGTAGTATCCGATAGTGTCTTTAATGGTAAACAAGTTCCTGTCTGAATCATGCTATACGCAATGGCATACCACAGCATAGATGAAGAATTTAATGCACAGCAAACAGCAAAGTACAAGCAGCATGCCAGGTCTGGCGATACAATATATATTCACCCAAGGTATCTTCGCCAGGTCGACGTATCTATTGACGCTTTTGGTGTTTTGACTTGCGCTTCTCGCCTGCTAGAACCCGTCGTTGCTTTCTGATTCCTTGACAAAAAGATCTAATCCAACTTGGCGCGGAGGGTGTTCCGGAAGTAGGCGTTGCCCACACCGCCGATACCAAAGGCAGGTCCAATACGGCCAATACGAGCAAGCACGGACTTGACGTACTCACGCCGGATGAAGCCCACGCGTTGCGACATCGCGTGTCCCTTGTTGTTGTACAGATCAAGCCCAAGCAAGTGCAGCGGCGTGGACACGAACTGCACGGCGGCGGGGCAGACAAGCTGTGCGAAGGTGCTGGCGCCCGATTTTTCCATCAGACCCTTGTCTTCGATCTTCTTAGCCAGCACCTTGGGGGCGTTGAATGACGCGCCGCACGTCATGGAGTCGCGCACGGCGAAGAGCCCGATGGACGTGAGTGGGAAGGCTGCGGGAGCGATGACACCGAACATACGAGCGAAAGCACGATCCTTGGCAATGCAGAGCGACATATTGACGGCCGTGGTGCCGATGAATTTGGGCATCTGGTTGTCCGTCTCGCCGTATTCGCACACGGAGTCGACGACGTTGGCGGTGACGTATGTGGCTGTGTAGAGACCGAAGATGAGGTGGAATTCGCGCTTGCCAACGAAGCGCAGTGGGTGCTTGAGGAAATCGGCACTAAGCTCCTTAAGGCCGCGACCCAGCGGGCGAGCGCCACTGGCGTTCTCGATGATGGCGCGGTCCACGATGGTGATGAAGGGCGCCACGCCGAGCGACGCGGCCATGGCGGCGGCCGTGTCCACCACGAGCTGCTTAGCCAGCTTCACGGGGCTGTGCTGGGTTAGGTCGCTGGAGGTCTCCGCCATTGAGTCTCTCTGCAGGAAAAGAGCAAGTGGAGTGTGACGATCTCGCAGCGAATGCCTGTCCACCCGAAGTGCCGAAGTCAAGCGTAGCTGCTCGAAGTCGCTGGAATGCTTGAGACCGGTTTGTGCACTGTGTGACGTGGTGGAGGAGATGGGCAGCACATACAAAAGTCAAGTATAAACGTAAGCGACCGTCATAGCCCTCCATTGCAACTGCAGTTTTGCTTGTGGTGGTGATGCTCGACGGCCTGAGCAGAGCCGCCTGCCATCGTCACCGAAAGATTTTTCGCAGCGTGCACAGCGTCAAAGGGCTAGTGGGATGGCTGCCTATGATGGCCGTACACGATTCGAGCGTCGGATGTTGCAGATAAAGATCCTTTTGCTTTGATTGCCACTTCAACTTGCCGCATGGAATGCTTAGACGTCCAACGACCATAGTAAACGACGATGCATTACTCTGTAGTTCCTCCCCGAAGTACTTCCGTAGAAAATGAATTGGTTTGAGGCAAACGCCCAAGAGTGCACTTTGGGACTGGAGTTCAGTCCGTTGGTGTTGTGCATTCGTGCTCGTTGTAACCACTGCAAAATGCCGTGTTGAATCGTCTCGTTCTCGCCGGTCGTCAACACGCTTTGTATCACGGTGTAGCGGGCAAGCAAACGTGTTCAACTTGGGCAACCACCTGGCCACACCGTTGGCATGAGCAAACCGAGGACGTGAGTGTTTCTGTTGATGTTCGCTAGCTACTGAGCAAATGTGTGAGCGATGCACTAAGGATTTTCGTGCAAGTGCTATCAGCAGAAACCGATGAGTGCGCTTGTGTGTTGGAATCAGGTCAGGGTCATTTTCTTACAATGTTGACGTTGGCCTTCGAGTTCCGAAGAATGAACAGAATGCAAACGCTTGCTTTTTGCGACTTCATTTGCACCTTTAGAAAGTCACACATTAACAAATGAATCAAAAAGTGAGAACCAGGTAGGTGCGTTTGTCTTGCACGAGCACCACGAGCACAGTTGTCAATTTCTTGAATATCTTTAGGTTCGGATGCGGACATGAGACCTGCGGATGACGAGGCGACATGAATTGTGATGCTGCCGGTTCGCAGAAGCATGTCGAGTACAACATCTTCGGACCACTGTCTGTTGAACTTCATTTCCGCGAACTTTGCGGCAGGGTTTTTAGTTGTTTTCAGTATCTTCAGTAGCCGGCAATGCTGACAAATATGTAAAAAAAAAAAAAAAAAAGCAACACACTTCGTGACGTCAGCAGACGCATCGCACACGACTAGCAAGGTCTCGTACGCGATTTGGACGACAGTAGGAAGTACGAGACAAGGTTGACCTCAATATATTACATACATTAGGAAGCATGAGATAAGCTGAAACCACTGTGGCAGAGGCTGCAGTGGATGCGTTGAATATGTAACAGGGTGACGGTCGCGCCACTTTGCCAGACGGCTGACGACAGATCAACGGACAGGAATGACGGAGAAATAAAGAGCCACAACGACTGGTGGCTCGACGGCGAAGAGTCGCACACGAAAGATCGCACGGAACGAGCGGTCGAGAGCGGCCGACAAAAGATCCAAGCGACTGGTGAGCGAGGCGGCGAGAGCGCCAAGATCACTTTGAAAATTGCCGGACGGAGCGTAAGTGGTACTGGTGTGCAACGCCAACACCGACTGACTGGACGGCTGGACGGACAAGGACTCGGCAGAGGTGGTGTTGTAATTCCCACGGCAACGCTAGCTACTAGTGTAGGTAGGATAAACCCACAACAATACGTCTACCAGAATGGCAACTGACCGCTCGGGCGTGATCTGAAGACCCAGACTCGGCTCTTACACCGGGACAGACTGGACCTGCAAATCGCTTATATAGGCCAACCAGTAAAAATAAGAACACGCTACTAGCACGAGCAAAGCTAGTAGGTGTTATGAATCCTCGTGGTCCCAACAGCGGAAGGGTACCAGGCACGGGTAGCCTTTTACGAGGGCGCCGAGTGTTCAACACTCGACTGGAAGAATATATGGGAGGCAACTTGCTCTCCCCAACACGTGCAAATAGGCACAATAAAGCCGTCACGTAAACTTCCGATATATAATCGGCCAATACACACACCCACTTGGCCTTGCCGGATGAACCCTCGCTAGTAAGCTTCGAGTCCACCGACAGGCATAACGCACCCAAACAAGCTTATCCAGACGCTTACCTTGAAGCCGGACCCCGCTCGTATGCTTGAGTGGAAATTCTGTTCTGTTATTTATGGTGCCCTTTCGGGCTCTTCCTAATATGCAATCCTAATCATGTATACAAATATCAAGTAAACTACGATCCGTTATGGATCACTACACGTGCCAACAGTCACCTCAACTGTCCTTGTACCTTCTCAGGTCTCTGTCGAGCGTTCAACTGCTAGTCGCACCCACTGAAGAGTCGCTCGAACCGTCACTGAATGTAGCCACTTCAGCAATTACTTGGAAATCACTACACCACAACTGCCCCTGTCGCAATGGAAGCCACGCCACTGGTACCCGTTGTGACATCATCCATTTCCAAATCCTTCCCACCGTGCGACTATGTCTCGTCGGGAGCCCCGTCCGCGCGGCGCTCTCAACCACGCTCTACACCGTGCGTATGACGCACTTTTTCCACACCGACGTCGTGACCCTGCACGCTTGGAGGTACGTCTCACCATCCTGGCTTCCAATCTTCGTCCGACTGCTCATCCCCTCTCTCTCTTCGTCAGGAATCTCGTCGGGTCGACACCGATCGTTCATCTGGACAGCCTCCTTCTGCAGCGAGTCTTCAGCCACCATCCGGGACTTCTCTTCCCATGGGTCATGAACCCACGCTAACACCGGCCGCTCCGACCGCTGCGACTCCTTCCGCCACGCTTCAGGCTGAGACTCAATCTTCGGCCTTAGTTCCCGTCGCTTCTCCAGCTCCTGCCGAGCCTTCGGAGGTGTTGACCGTGGATTCGCTGCGCGATCTTCTCGCTGAGTCTGCGGTTCAGTGCCATAAGGGACTCAGCGACAGAACGTGGACGAAGTTGAAGGACGCTCTTCTCCTGCGGTATGGAGAACGACCGGATCTCGCTCAGGCGGAATGGAGAGTGATGCAGCGGACCATGATGCCTGGAGAAACGTTCGCTGACTTTGCAGCAGGACTCCGTGATGCAGCTGGTCAGAACCGAGTAAGAGAGGAAACCCTGCTGGGCCAGTTTATCGTTGACTAGACAACACTACCCGGCAGCTGGTCAAGTTGGAATCGGCGCCAACAACGCTGGGCGAAGCTGTCAACACGGCGATGAAGATCGATGACTCGAGCTACAACGTAGCCCTCGGCATGATCAACAACGGCCAAGCGTGGGCCATGAATCCGGCACAGACGGCGGTACAAATGGACGGTACGAAGGGCGCAATGTAAGCGATTCCTGGTATCGGCAGTATACCGGCTGACGCCGAGGACGATGAGGACATGGAAGGCGAGAGCCGTGTTCTTCACGAACCCGCAAGGCATCTTTGATAAGAATACCAACGTATGGGTGGCGCCACGCGGGAGAACATGAAACGGAAGGTACTGGCGATTGAATAAGAAGAGTCGTGGTCGAGAGCGAAGGACGGCAGCTCAAGCCCAGCGGGCAATGAATTAGCGGTACTCCGCAAGACCGGACAAGAAGGTAAAAGTTTACGGCAGACGAAGACGCAAGCAGCAACGAGGAAGCAGAAGTTCCATCGTCGCCACCACGGAAGAAGAATCGAAACGCACGTGTACGACAGACGAAGGCGCCGGACAAGACACCGGGGTTCAAGCCACCCAATTCGGAACGACCCGGCGGCAAGCGCCCAGGTGAGGAAAGCAAGTGTTATGCGTGTGGGCAATCTGGTCACTTCGCGAGGGACTGCATCGACCCCGCAGCGCAGCCCCGGAACGAGGCCTATCTCGCAGAACGCAAGGCTCGGCAAACGTCGGCGGAAAACGACAGTCGGGCGTAGTCGGGAGAAGACTGCGTCCGGTACCGCCGCGAGATCTCCGAGAGACGGCGACGAATGCCACCGACGCGATGGTGACAAACGACGGTGACGACAGGTTCCGTGCAACGTCGGCAGTGACGTTCCAAGAGCTGTTGGTAGTAGGCAGTACGCGTGTGAAGACAACGACGGAGAGGCCGATGGACGCTGCTGTCGCGAGAGAGTTGGCGGAGACATGCACGGACGAACTACTGGATCCACACAGCGGCGTGAGCGGCGAGTGCTTGTATCGCGGGGCAACCAGCAGTGGCGTGATGATGATGAAGGCGGCCATTGACGCGGAGATAACAACCCGTGATGATTGTAGGGCGAAGCGGTACGTGCAGACTGTGAGACCGGCGATGAAATCGCTGCGTTATCCAGGTGCCCGACGGTCGAGAAGGAGAACGACGAGAACGACTACATGCAGCTGAGGAAGGCGGCGTGCTAACGTCTGAGGAAGACGGTGTGTTGACGTCTGAGGAAGGCGGCGCACTGACGTCTGAATATGGAGGCGTGCCAGTGACTGAGGAAGGCGGCATGAAGACGATGGAGAAGAATAACAGGGCACTTGAAACAGTAGTCAACACGATGTTGACAATAGCACCGGTTGTGAAAACGGCAACGGAATTCATGCCACTGACCACGACGGTCCCAGTGATGGCCACGCCTTCATCAACCACGCGGATGACGGTGACGGCACCAAGTGAAGACGCAAAGGAGACTACGATGACTACGGGGTGTACCATGAAGCTGGGCAACCATCCAGTGCCAGATCGTGCTCACGTGGCTGCAGTACGGCTAGCCAGGAAGCAGGCGAAACGTGACGCCGAGCGGCATCGCGTGGAATGTGCAGTAAGACGCGCGACGGTTATGCCGGTGAACGACGATGAAGTGGTTTGTGCGGTGGTCGAGCTTGAATACGGACAGCGAGTCTGGCGACAACGACAAACTGATGAAGCGTTGATTGAACTGGAAGAACGGAAACAACGACGATGGACGGAGACGCAAAATCAGGACCAACGAAACTCGCAAAGTGCACGAGTTAGTTTGGTACAACGACTTGGAATAGCCGCAGTGAACGTGGCCAGGGGCTCCGGTGTGGAAGCTGACGAAGGTTTACCGACGGCAGTCATGGAATTGGACGGCGAGAAGTACGATATCAAGTGGGATAGTTGTGCCAGATATTCCGTAGCGGGGACAGACTGGATGGAACGTGGAGAACGAGTGCGGGGACCAGCCCCAGTGGACTACGTAGAAGGAGTGGGGTGCTTCCTTCTCGATGAAGTCGGAGTTTGGGCATTCGAGATGCGCAACGTGTACGGGCAGGTGGTGCGAATCACGGCATGCATTATCGAGGGCTGTACAAGTGAGTTCTTAGTGGGGGTTGACTTTAAGAAGGAACACAAAGCAAACATGGATTTTGACAAGAACGAAATTTTCTATCATGAGAAGGAGCTGTTAGTTGTTGTTCCGTTCCGAACGGAGGATAACAAGAACGGAGAGACGAAGATTGCTGTGGTCAGACTGGCTCGGTGTGCCAAGCTGACACGAAATGCGGTAACACCAGTGACGATCATGGTTGCTGCTCCTGATGGAGAGACAGGTATTTTCGTACCAACACGTAGTAGTGAGGCCGTCATGCTAGCGACCACCGTGACGAAGGTCGTTGGCGGCAAAGCACTCATCCCGGCAAAAAGGAGTTGGGAGTGTGGGTGCCGCTTACGAAGGACATGCAGATGTTGGAATTGAATGGAGAACTGGAGCCCGACAGAGTCTATAAGTGGCTCGAGACCCTCGGAGATACTAAGACGCCCCTGGACAATGAACATGAAGTGCGAATTGGAGAAGACGAGGCTATGACACGTGCATTAGTGCTCAAACTACTCAGGGCCTATACAATAGTGTCTACCAACACCGGAGATTGTCCACCGGTGACTTCGCTAGACATACAACACCACATTAATACCGGCGATACCGCACCGATAATGTTGAAAAGGAGACGTCAGGCTCAAACCGAGGACGCTGTTATTGAAGATAACGTCGCTTAAGATGCCGCAAGCAGGCGACATAGAAGAAGGAGATGGCGCTTGGGGGTCTCCTGTTGTACTCGTGCGCAAGAAAGATGGTGAAATAAGATTTTGTATTGATTACCGAGCTCTGAACAAGGTGACGAAGTGTGATGTATATCCGTTGCCCCGTATTGATGAAACCCTAGAAGCTTTACGTGGTGCGCAACTGTTCATAACACTTGACCTACGTTCAGGCTATTGGCAGATCGGGGTAGCTCCCGAAGATTGTGATAAAACAGCTTCTACCACAAAGCAGGGATTATATCGGTTTAAACGCATGCCGTTTGGGTTAATGAACGCTCCGTCGACTTTTTAACGAATGATGAATGGTGTCTTGCGTGGACTAACATGGACGACTTGTTTAGTTTACCTAGATGACATAGTGATCTTTACGCGAGGTGGAATTGAACGCCACATCGGACAACTAGCTACGGTGCTACACCGATTATCTTCGGCTGGTTTGACGCTCAAATTGAAGAAGTGCCTATTTGCTACTCGTACGATAGAATATCTTGGTCAAGAGCTGACTAGCGACGGTGTACGACCTGTAGAACGCTTGATTTCGGCGGTAGAAGGGTTTCCACGCCCACGTGACCCCGTAGAAGTAAAACGCTTTGTGCATTTGGCTGGCTACTATCGCAAATTCATAAAGGCCTTCGGCTCCATAATGGCACCCATGACGCGGCTACTGAAGAAAGACTGTCAATGGGAGTGGACCGAAGAGCAGCAGTTTGCGTTTAAACGCGTGAAGGCAATGTTGACAACAAAGCCCTTGCTCGTCTACCCGGACTTCACGTTGCTTTTCCGACTAGTAACAGATGCAAGTAAGGTAGGGCTCGGTGCCTGTTTGATGCAAGACCAAGGACGAGGCTGGCAGCCGATCGCATACGCAAATAAGGTGAACAACAGTGCGGAGAGTAACTACTCGATTACCGAACTGGAGTGCCTATCAGTCGTTTAGTCCGTTAAGGTATTCAGACCCTACTAGTACGGTAGGAGATTCGAGATTGTCACGGATCACGCAGCCCTAAAATGGCTGATGACCCGTCCTAATTTGGCTGGAAGACTACATAGGTGGTCGTTAACCTTACAAAAATACGAATTCGAGATTTTATACCGTCCAGGAGCGACTAACGTCGTCGCTGACGCGCTCTCCCGAGCACCTACAGCGATAACGGCGACGGGTATTGGCGATAACAAATGGCGACGAGAACTACGAGTCACACGCACGGAAGCAGAGTCGAAAACAGAAGACAACGAGCTACCCACGGACGTCATCAGACAAGACGCCGAATTGGAGACAAGGAGGGTGGTAACGACGACGCCATGTACGACGAGGACGGTACCAATGTCACGGACGATGGCGACGTACGGGCGAACGGCAGTAAACGTGTTCGCTACGAGAGCAATTAACACGACAAAGACAGTGAAGCACAACGGTGAACCCAAGTCGAGCTCACAGTCAGTGCCCATGCAGGTACAGACGCGGTTGGCAAAGAAACGCGAGGAAGCAGCGGCGGCAACGGCCAAAGCAGCAACAGCGACCTCGGCGGCGGCGCACGTGACGACGTTGAATGGCGCCGATGATGACACGACGATGAACGGTGGCGTTGCGGTGACGACGGCGGCGACGGTACTGCCGACGGAATCGCAGGACTAGTATCACAATGAAAACGGATCTAGTGGCGAGCGTGAAGGCGTGGCCCTGATCACAACGAAATGTAGTGGCGGACTTGGTGGCGAGCGTGAGGGCGTGGCCCCGATCAACACGAGTAATTCCGACGGATACGGTGGTGAGCGTGAGGGCGTGACCCCTATCCAGACGAACAATGATACGGACGGTGGTGAGCGTTAGGGCGTGACCCCGATCCAGACGATTGACGATATGGGCGGCGGTGAGCGTGAAGGCGTGGCCCCGACCGCGAACGACCACAAGAAGGATGAACGTAACGACGGCGTTACTCCTGACACGATGATGGCGTCCGATCACACCAACGAAGTGAACAACACGGTGATGCCAACCGTGTCGGTGCACACTCCAACCGTGGCGGTCATCCCGGTGTTTCCCGAAGCTCCATTGATGAGGAAAACTGGGAGAAGATCACGAACGCCACGAATGGCTGCACAGCAACGACCGAATACGCGAGCAGCAACCAGAGCGCAAAAAGCCCGTGAAGCAGACGAACGACGAACGACGGCTCTAGAGTCTTCGCATTCAGACCATGGTGAGTCACGACGTACCGAAACTACGACGGCATCGACGCCGACGAAACAAGGAACGACGAGCGAGGCCACAATGCGGCACCACGAGAACCTAGCGCGACACGTAACGTGGGCTAAACCGCCAGTGAGCGTAGTGATGGACGACAAGCAGGCGGGAGACGTGAAACCCACCGAGAACGCATCTGAACCTACGACGATCAGCACGAGAACAACCACCAGCTCGACTACAGGCCCGACGCTAACTGGGTCCACGGCCACCGACAAGACAGTAAGAAGAATGTCGACCGGCGTCCAGCTGAACAACACGAAGGAGAAGACTAAGACGAACGGAACGACAGTGACAAAGACGCAACGCCCAGGTAACATGATGATTCCGACGACGATTGCACTGGATAAGCTTGACGACGACATGGTGCAAACGGAGGAACTAACGTTGCAGCTCACGGACCAAGAGATTGTGACCGCACAGCAGCGAAGCCGACTTGTACAAGCAATGCTGGAGGCGGGTGACTACAAAGGAATGATAGTGGAACGTATATTTGGATTAGTTGTGATTGAAACTACACGAGGACGACGAGTCGTTTTACCACCGACCCTCTGGTCGATTGTATTCAAGGAGATGCACAGATCGATTTGGGCAGGACATCTACGTGGACCCCATATTTATGGAAGGATCGCTCAATTGTACTGGTGGCCAGGTTTGCACCGTGAAGTGAATCACTGGGTACGAAGCTGCCAAGAATGTGGAAGCCGAAAAGCACGACCACGAGAGGTGATACCGCCACTACGGAGCCTGCGAGGAGGGGACGTTGGAGACCGATGGGCGCTAGACGTGTCTGGACCCTTTCCGATTGCTGATGGAGGTGAACGTTACGTCATCCCGGCCCTTGAATATGTAACACGATATGCAGTTGCACGGAGTGTCGTGCAGCACACGGCTGAACGAGTAGCGACCTTCTTGATGGAGGACGTGGTGCTGAAGTACGGAGCCTTCCGTGAACTATTGACGGACGGTGCGTCAGAAATGACGGGACGAGTGATAGAGCAGCTAGTCGTATTGATAAAAGCTAAGCAAATGAATCCGGTCTTTATCGACCGCAGATGATAGGATTGGTAGAGCGCTTCCACAGAACGTGGAAAGACTGCGCTTCAACATTCATGGCGTACGAACGTCAAAACGACTGGTGTGATTGGGTACAATGCGCGGTGTTCGTGTACAACTACGCTCAACACTCGACGGTGGCTTTGAGCCCCAACGAATTGATGATGGGTCGGAGACTGAGACCTCCGAACGAGCTGTTGCGTGGAACGGAGCTTACTGAAGCTGGTGAGTTAATGGAGTACCATCGCCGATTGATGGCAGCGATGAAACGAGGGCGTGAATGTGCAGAGCGTGCAAGACAGAAGGAACAAGCGCGTCAAGACTACTACTACGATCGCAAAGTCAAACAACGACGAACATTTGAACCAGATGACCGCGTTTGGGTCTACAACCCACCAAGAGGGCCAAAAGCAACCAAATTCACCAATGGATGGGTCCGATGAAAGTGGTCGAGCCCGCTGGATATGAAAACTACGTGCTAAAACGAGAAGATGCGGCCAACCAGAACTAATAATAGCTCATTCGTTGTTCATGGTGAGCCATCACTCGACAACATCTCTACTACAACGTGCAGCCCATGACATCAACGAACAACTCGAACATGAAGATTTCAGCACACCGGCAGTCAATGACGAGACGACAAGAGCGCTTGTACTTGCAACTGCGACAGGCGATAATGGAGTAACGTCAAAGACGACTCGAAAACGACAACGAAGTGCAACAAACGACGAGAACGATAAGAGCTTTACACTGGTGGAACTCCGGAGACGACGAAACAAAGGTGGACAGAACGTACTGGAGCACAAGCTGCGGCCCCTTATTTCTGGATGGACACGAACAACCCACGGAGGTCGATGGTCGACGAAGGACGGAAGGGCGAAGCCTGCTGGATTGATCGAGACTAATACGAGAAGCTGCATCGAAGCGGCCGGGTCGCGGAAGACCCGGATATTGAGGAAGTCGTGTAACAGGGTGACGGTCGCGCCACTTCGCCAGACGGCTGACGACAGACAGGAATGACGGAGAAATGAAGAGTCGCACACGAAAGATCGCACGAAACGAGCGGGCAAGAGCGGCCGACAAAAGATCCAAGCGACTGGTGAGTGAGGCGGCGAGAGCGCCAAGATCACTTTGGAAATTGCCGGACGGAGGTAAGTGGTGCTGGTGTGCAGCGCCAACACCGACTGACTGGACGGCTGGACGGACAAGGACTCGGCAGACCTGTGTGTCAGCCTCGAGCCCAACTGACTGGACGACTGAACGAGGACTCGGCGGACCTGTGCGTCAGCCTCGAGGCCCACGGACGGCTGGACGGACTCGGCGGACCTGTGTGTCAGCTAGAGACCGACAAACGATACTGGACGGGCGGACGGACGGTTGATGAACTGGACGACCACAGTGGACAACGATTGAAGACGGCGATTGAAGTGTGCTTTTGGCAGGAACCGACGAACGAGTGAGCGGGCGAGGTTGGATCTGCATCCTTCCGAGTCTACTGAAGGTTGCATTGTTATAGGGTGGGCGCCTGAGGCGTAAGTCCCGGACGTGACTAAGTGGGCAATTGCTACGGCTCGGACATCGGAATACACCAAGAGGACATCGAGATTGTAGTTGGACAGAGTATGATTGACTGGACGAACGAACTGAATGATAAATAAAATAGGTGGCGCAGCCAGTCGGGCTCACACCAGCGCGGGAGACCGAGTTGTCGACCGACGGCCATCCGGATCTTGGACGTTTATCAGCACTGGACGAACCAAACTCTGCAAGTGGAGTTAGCAAACTCGTTACAAATACCTGAGTTTAGTTGGCTACGCGAAAAAGTAATGCATAAGATGAGGCAGGAGCTTACATCCTTAATACCGGTACCAGTTTAAAGCGACATGCCCCCAACAAGCAGGAAAAATATAATATGCTTATTATCTCCACTTTATATGCATTGCAGTACGGTCAAAAAGGGAATGAGAAACCAGATTGGCGCCTTCGACGAAATTTTGAGTAGTACTTGGCAGTGGGCACATAACTCATGTTTTGCTCGACTTTGCAATTTTTTGAGCGGCTAATACCCCCCCCCCCCCCCCACACACACACACACACCTACAGATTTGAGCTGAGTAAAGCTATAAAATATTTTTAAGTGTAAAAAATATGAACAACCCAGTTCTTCTTCAGGCGGTCGGTCGAATAAGTCGTTTTATTTCCTTCATTTTGAAGCGTAAACTCCTACGTTAATTGCTTTGGTTGTTGCCAGCATTTTGCAGACTATATAGTTCGGCTTTGGTCGAGCTTTGCCACACAATACCATACTACTGTTTACTTCGATGTACTAGTCACAAATTTTGGCACTAGTCACGTGATATTTGATTATATTCAATGTTCTTCTTTAAACTTGATCTTCCATTGCCTGTAATCTATCACACTCCACCAACGCAGTAGTGCTTGGCCTGAAGTAGTTTAGAGACGACATCGTAAGAGGCACCATGAGGTAAAGTTGGGATAAACTCCTCACGCGCGTTACACCAACGTAAAATGACGACTTCTGAGGCACTTTACGGGTGGAGTATCGAAGCGGCCCAAGAACCATTTTATCCACGGTAAGGCCTTGACATTTTTCGGTAGTCAATGAGTATGCAAGAACCAGTGGAACTTGAGTAATTGAAATAACGAAAGACCGGGTATTCATGTTGACCGTGACATCCGCCGCTGCTCTTTTGCAAATAGGAACGACTCCAAGTGGCAATGTCGGTATGAATACGACTCCCGCCTCTCCTTAGCAAGGCAACATTGCCTCCGTAGATCGCTTCCCAGCAGCTTCCCCTTCTAATATGTGAGGTTACGGGAATGTCGTTCTTGTCCGACTGGGTCAAAATTCACCATTTTTTGGATCGGATCTTAAAAGGTTATAAAGTATTTTTTTCGCTTTAGCTCTTCTTTTGTCAATTCAAGGTATTGAATTATTACAGAAATAGCCAAAATAATAAGAAACAGGATATCCGAGGGTTTCGGTAAGACTCTGGATATAATATCCAGAGAATACATTAGGAATAAGCTGAAACCACTGTGACAGAGACAATACCAGAATTCATTTTAACTCCAAGATAACGAGTCGGGTTCTCAAGCAACGCATTTAGGGTCGAAAGACACTACACAACAACAGCAACAACAACAACAACAACAACAACAACAAAAAGAGATAGCCACGGAGGCCAAATGGACTGGGCTCGTGGCGAATCCTGCTAACACTAAAATTTCAGGCCGCCACGCTTCTGAATCACAATTTGTGATCGTTGTGGTGGTGCGGCTACACAAGTTCTTGAACTTCGTCGGCCAGCGACGCCACACTCTTCGAGCCATCGCTCTCAGTTGCTGTAGCGCATTTGGCCAAAATTTGGCTCATTTAATGAGCCAGCCACGCTTGTGCAGGTTATTTGGGAGTGAAAATCAGACATTGGAACATATATACTTATATGTATTGGTCTGTCATCAAAGAAGTAGTAAATGGCTGAACACCAAAAACAACAATAATGCGTTATTTCTCAATGATCGTATTATGTAAGTCTCACGAGGGGGTAGTGCTAGTTCACTATTAGCTACACCTAGCTTACCCGCTAGTCCCAGAAGATCACTCCAGTGACGCTTGACTCGAGAGACGAGTCTCGGCGGTGGCTACCGTGAGTCGGTCCCAATACCTCCTGTTTACCTTGAGAAACATGATCATCTCAAAGTGAATAGAAAGAAGGGCACTACGAGTCGGGGTCAGCACCATCTTTGCTTGGGAAATAGCCTTTCGTATCGATTGCTCGTTGGGGGCACCTGGAACAGAAGGCCGTCGTAGCTGTGATCCAACGAAGCTTGACGGCGGCGTTTTGGCCCCGAGTTTATCAGCGAGTCCGCGAACCCGACTGCGTTGGCGTTGGCTCCGTTCCTTTCATTTCCTTCTCGCGCATGCTCCACCTGCAGCGACGAAAGCGCGACCGCTTCACCCTCCGTCAGCGCGTCGCCGATGCAGACCTACATAATATATTATCCCTTTCGTGAACGGGTACTTTTGACCTGGCTATATTATACTATAGAAGGTCAAGTAATTAGGCCATCAAAGGGGCATTTTGCCCTCTTTCATAAACTACGGTATTACAGCAAATCTTCTGCAAATCCTTGTAGTTCAAGTAGAAAGGGCAAATCCGGTCCGTCCACCACACAAAAAAAATAATGAAAGGGGGCATTTTACCCCCTTTCGTGGGTGACACGAGTGGCACTCGATGATACACCCTCCAAAGGGAGCAAAATGCTCCCATTGACCACGAAAGGGTTATAATCAAAACAAATGTGAGTACCAAATATTGTACTCACTTCATAAAATTGAAAACTATTAAATAATCTATTGAATTTGCTTCTGCCAGTAATATCTAATTTCTTGGAGCCAATCCTCTTATTATTTATTTATATGCATTATTATTTTCCAAAGCCTGCTGAAAATACTGCTTTTACGGTTGAGTTCATTCTTTTATTCACGCGTTACTTTACCATGCGGTGCGCTCCGGCTGCCAAGCAAATGAACTCGTAAAACGAGTGAATGCATTTGTGCCAATGCTTGCACCCTCGTTCTACTATTCAACTGCGCTATCTGCAAACTGCAGTTTGTCTTTTTATGCCTTTATCTTTACTACTGCGCCAATCACTTACAGCGCTGCGAGTACGAAACATAATACGAATGCTGTCGCTTGTTTACTACGAGTTCATTTGCTTGGCCCCCGAAGTTCACCTACACCATGACACATTAGTATTTATATATGCCCGTCCATAAAATGAATGGAAGCAAAACATCAGAGCAGGCTCATCTTTCCAGTCTGGAATGTAAAAGTCGCGCTAGGCAGGCGTGGAATAAAAATCTGAAGGGTTCACCGACTACGGTGTCGGTGATAAACCCGCAGCAACACAACTCGCCATGCACGTCCCCAGTGCAATGTTGCAGCCGATGATAGCGGGTGCAGTGCCAATACCTGCAGTAACGGTACCGAATACCGCTCCAGCAGCGGCATAGCATGCCACGGCGACGGCATTACACCCGGTCTGGCAAATTCCGTAGGCGATCGGCCCAGCATTTCGGTCATGCTGGCGAGTCCCAGCAGTACGAGCGCAACGGTGAGTCTCTTGGCCATCGCGGTGTTTCGATAGGCTTGGACTTGTGCTCGAGGCAGCAGAACGAATTGTGTGTTGCTCCTGGTTTCTTCCGGTACCGACAGGTTGGGACAACCAACTAACTTGAGCAAATTCCCCAGAAGAGAATTTGTACCGCAAGTTTGTCACCTTAGTTAACGGTGGTAAGTGTTGTGGATTATACTGGTCTCAGCAAGATGCTGAATGACAACGCGGTACAGAGCTCTTTCACCGAGCACTGTCACTTACTTACTCACTGGCTTCGAACAGGACAAGTAAGAACGCAACAGCAAGCATGTGATAGACCAATTTGGAATTGCATTTTCGTGAAAACCATCGTCGCGGCACCAGCGATCACAAGCAGCGAAGCCTTTCCTGGATATAAAGACTGCATTCTCTCTTTACACCTTGGAAGCAGGTCCGTCATTATGGTGACCGATGGGAGACAGCCCACCCGTGGGTGTGGCGTTCTGATGGTATCGCACAGGCTCCTCGATCTGCACGTTGTTGTGGCCCTGGTGCGAATCGCCGCTGGCCACGAACGTCAGGCCCAAAGACATGAGGAAGAAGAACATGGCGATGAAGTCGAAGACCGTGGCGCGCGCAGGTTGTGGCAGTGCCTGCCCGAGCCGCAGTTGCTGGTGTAATGATGCTGATCGGCGCTGTGTCCCCAACGAACCGCCCGTATGTGTATGTGCACGACTATGACGTTGAAGTGATGTTCATGAGCTTTTGAAATAGTGGCATAAACAGGTTCCACCCAGATTTGGGATTTCTTATTGTTTTTTATTTTATAAAACCCAACATAAGAGGGCAGCTAGATCGAGGAAAGTGATCATGTCGATGTTCGTGGTCGTGGGCTCGAAGGAGCCGCTGTATAAGATGGAGATGCGTGCACGGCGGGAGGAGAGTGCGCATGTAGACGAGTTCGTTCTTCATGCGGCGCTGGATCTGGTGGACGAGCTCATGTGGACGACGCCCGCCATGGCGCTCAAGGTTGTAGACCGATTCAACGACCAGCTCGTATCAGCCTTTGTCACGGCCTCAGGCGTCAAATTCCTGCTGCTGCACGAGACCCGCAACGACGACACCGTCAAGGCCTTTTTCCACGAGGTGCATGAGCTCTACGTCAAGGTGAGGGGGCGACGAAGAATGTATGTCATCTTTGCCAACAACATCGATGGACCTAACTCCTTTGTGCGTTTGCCGCTTGAAGCTGCTAATGAATCCCTTCTACGAGTATGACACGCCGATCTCCTCCGAAGTGTTTGACGCGCGCGTGAAGACGTTGGCGCGAAGATATTTGTAAATATGGCGGGAACCGGCGACGGTGTGCGATATTACTAGCAAAAGTGAGTGCAACATCATCTTGAGAGCTACATCGAGGTAGCAAGGCCTATAAAGCTCAAGTTAAAGGCTGTACGACAGAAGAATTGATGAAGCCGACGCGTCAGAGCGCGTTGAAACTAGCTTTATTGCAAAATAGCTCTCTGATTTCATTCGTCCGATTAAGTGGCGGCTGTGAAAAGCCTTCAAACTTAAGCACGCACAACCTGGCCGGCGATGCGGTCCAGGTCCTGCTGGCCGTGGCTGGTGATCTTACGGCCACCCTTGTTGACGCCCTCGGGGCACTTCTCCACGACCTTCATCTCCTCCAGCTGCTGCAGAATGTGACGGATGAGACCGCCCGAGGCCTTCTGGAAGTGCTGACGGTGGACACCCTTGCGGGCCGCACCACCGTACACCTTCTTGAGCGAGCCCACACCAGTGTACTGGCGCAAGTACACCTTACGCGCGATCGAGGCGGCACGGATGTAGTACCAGTCCGGGTCGGCGGGCGAGTACTCCTTGAACGAGGCCGTCTTGACCACGTCCCACCAAGCGGGCAGCTCGATCTTGCCTGAACGCTTCAGGTGCTCAGCGTAAGCCTTGATGAAGTCAGCGGGCTTCACGTCACGGACCGTCACGCCGCGCACAACTTCTTCCTCATCGTAGTCAGCCATTTTGGAGTCTGTAGTTGAGTACAAGGCAAAGAGAGGTTAAGAACACGTCTGTACCACCGCACTCAGGCGGGACTCTCAGCCGCCATTGGAAACGAGCGTCGAGTCCACGTCAGTCGCGCAGGACAGTCTCGGTCTTAAGAAACATCGTCATTATAACGCGTCACCCAAAACTCTCTACGACGAATTAAAGTCGCGAGGCGCTGCCCAGCGGAGGAAACGGCCACAATGGTAAAGACCTCCCACCACTACACATCGCACACCGAGCGGCCCCACACTACCGAAAGCATAGGGACAGACACAGTCACTTACTTGTTAGGAGAGGAACTTTGCAACAAATGGAGAGCTCAAAACAGCGTCGAGAAGGTCGAAGCCCCACCACCAGTGAAAGACAAGCGATGCTTTTCAACCAATCCCATATCTTAAAAACTCTTTTCATAGCTGAGGATTGGCTGAAAACGTTTGTATGGTGCTACAGCCAGTCGATATGATCGGATTTGAAAGGGCTCATGCGAGATCGCAATTTCAGTCTTTTCTATAGGTGCCGATTTGGCTGGCCACCAGCGGATCAGTCGTAAATATCGAGCAACCAGGAGACCAAAACCCCGCCCGATACGATGTTGGTTCTGTTCGAGACTGCTGCGGGCCACGCGCTGTTTAAGGTGCAGGATGAGGCCAAGGTGGCCAGCGCTGACGACGTGTTCAAGCACTTTTCGACGCCTGAGAAGGCCGCCAAAGTGCTGAAGCTCAAGGGTTTCAATGCCTTCAAGGACACGACGGAGGCTGTGGCCGCCGCCACCGACATGGTGGACGGCAAGATGGGCAAGACGCTCAAGAAGTTCCTGAAGAAGAACGTGGTGGACGCCGGCCTGAAGGACAAGCTGGCCGTGTCGGACAAGGCTCTGGGTTCGCTCATCAAGGAGAAGCTCAACATCGCCTGTGTCAACGACAGCGCCGTGAACGAGGTTATGCGTGGAATCCGTGCCAACATGGACACGCTGATCACTGGCCTGGAAGACGATGACCTTAAGGCCATGACGCTGGGTCTGTCGCACTCGCTGTCTCGCTACAAACTCAAGTTCAGTGCAGATAAGGTGGACACTATGATCGTGCAGGCCATCGGTCTGTTGGACGAGCTGGACAAGGAGATCAACACGTACTCGATGCGTGTGCGCGAGTGGTTCGGCTGGCACTTCCCTGAGATGGGCAAGATCGTCACGGACAACCTGCAGTACGCCAAGTGTGTACTCAAGATGGGTGTGCGTTCGCAGGTCAAGACTCTAGACTTCTCTGACATCCTGTCGGAGGACGTTGAGGCCTCGATGCGTGAGGTCTGCGAGGTGTCCATGGGTACGGACATCTCCGAGGAGGACGTGACCAACATCTCGGCTCTGTGTGAGCAGGTTATCTCCCTTACCGAGTACCGTGCCCAGCTCTTCGACTACCTGAAGAATCGTATGAACGCCATCGCCCCCAACCTCACGGTTATGGTGGGTGAGCTGGTCGGTGCTCGTCTCATTGCCCACGCTGGATCTCTGATGAACCTGGCCAAGCATCCGGCGTCCACTGTGCAGATTCTCGGAGCCGAGAAAGCTCTGTTCCGTGCTCTTAAGACCAAGCACGATACTCCCAAGTACGGTCTGATCTACCACGCTTCGTTGATCGGTCAGACCGCCCCCAAGCACAAGGGTAAGATCTCGCGTGTGCTGGCTGCTAAGACGGCGCTGGCTGTGCGTGTGGACGCTCTGGGCGACTCGACTGAGGCCACGATCGGCTTTGACAACCGCGCCAAGGTGGAGGCTCGCGTGCGACAGCTGGAGAACGGCTTCTCGGGTGTGCCTAACAGCAACGGCAAGATCAAGAACGAGTCCAAGAAGTACGTCAAGACGGAGACGAGCAAGTCGTACAACGCTGATGCCGACATGACAGTGTCGAGTAAGAAGCGTAAGGCTGAGGCGGCTGACGAGGAGGAGGAGCCGAAGGTCAAGAAGGAGAAAAAAGAGAAGAAGCACAAGAAGAAAAAATCTGCTGACGACGACGCTGACGTGAAGGAGGACAAGAAGGAGAAGAAGAAGAAGCACAAGAAGAAAAAAAGCGCCGAGGAATAGATGACTTGGAGACTTGCGGCAGAGATCCCGGTTGTAAGCTAGCTAGACAGACTGTAGCTGGGTCGCTTGGTCGCTTGCCTCGCCCCCTCGCTCTTTATTGTTTCTTCTAAGGGTGATCATGCTCCCTAGTAACTTTAACATTTTGCTTTTCATTTGCCATTCTAAGGCTGATATTTTCGGTTGTATCTCTGAATTTGGACTCAGTTTAGAACAGTTCTAAATCGACAAAGCGTGAGTGAATGAGTGAGCCCGAGCATCAAGAGAGCAGCAAGACCAGTATGACCCGCTGGCTGGAGGTCCGCGGCAAAGTACAGAGAGTGATGTTCCGCCAGACAGTGATCCGTGCTATGCAGAAGCGCGGGTTGGAGGGTGGCGCCTCCAACGACCGTCAGGATAGGAACCTGGTTCGAATGACGCTGCGTGGAGACTCGGAGAGCGTGGAAGAGCTGGTGGCTGCTCTACGCGAGGGCAAACCCATTAACGATTGGGGTGCCACAGCCACGAGCGTCGAGGACGTGGACGAAGAGCGCGGCCTGGCAATCGAGGCCCATCAAGTAACCACGACTACCGTCGACAACCGTCAGTGGAACCCCAACGTCACCATGTTCCTCTAGAAGGAGAGAGCATACGCATAAATACAGCAAAGAAAGAAGAAAGACAAACTAGTCTATTACACAACAGGAAACCCAGCAGAGTCTGTCACTAAAGCTCCGTTGTCTTAATCGTCGTCACTATCGTCGGCGTTGGTCTGACCGCCACCCAGCATCCCCGCAAGCAGTGACGATGGGTCTGTAGCTCCCATTTCCTCTTGTGCCTTTTTCATCTCTTCCGGGTCTGTACAAACAAAAAGACATCAGTTTCTGAACTCGATCTAATATATGTCCATTGGCATTCAAACTTACCCATTCCCTCCGACAGTTTGGGCAGAATATACAAGAGACCGATAGGCACCACGATTGTCAGGAACGACGGGTTCATAATGAGGCCCAGTATGTTGAACTTCTCACGCTGTTCAAAGTAGTCGAGCTGTTTGACGGGCTCCACAATCAGCGGATAGGTGGCGCGCGCCTTGGGGGCACCAGGGTACTTGTACTCGAGTGCGCGGATGAGTCCATCTGCTGCCACATCCACTTTGTACTGGCTGAAGAGGAACTGCGTCGACGGGATGTCCACCACGTAGCGGCCGGGCTCCAGGTCGCGGAACAGGAAGGAGCCGTCCGCACGCACAAATGCCGTCTGTTCCCCGCCGTTTAGCTGCACTTTAAGCGGTTCCACCTTCTCCGTCACGGAGCCCTGCGGGTACACGGTGCCGCTGATCTCGAAGGCCTGCGTGGATGTCGCCACTAGCAGCGCTACCAGAGCCCACAGCGACATCGTCATCATCGTTACGTCTCGATAGTGAAAGGGGGAAAAACAGCAACGGTAGTTGAAGTGTGGCGCACACAAACCCGCTAAAACGGATATTGAAGCGCTGCAGTCAAATGTAGACCAACAACTCGAAGTTGCGGCAGGATTGCCAACGTAGCGCCAAGTTATGACTTAATAAAGCTAGCTCCTAGATATCCCCATAGTTGACCGCAGTCTATGTTAAACTGCTAAGCAAGAAGAGAAGACGGTAATACTTAAAAGCAACGCTCAAGGTATCCCGATGGGCCTTGATGCAGATACTTGCTGAATAACGTGGATGCAGCAGACCATCGATTTGAGTGCGTAGATCTGGAGCACAAAAGTAGTTTATGACTTCGGAGTCCCCAATACAACCCTCAGCCAACAACAGGTAACATGAGAGAAGACCAATGAGTAGCCTCGAGTTGATAGCGTCATCGCTGATGCGTGAGCAGCTCCTTGCTATGCCATTTGGTAGTTTTCAACCCTCCACGATGGCGCTGCAGCTAGTGGACGACGACCTGGTTCTGGAAGCAGCGCTGTCGCTCTTAGAGCAACCCGATGACGAAGGTGGGGGATCAATACAGCAAACACCGTGCAAGAAGAAGCGCAATACGCGTGGCTACAATCCGAACCGAGCTCGAGAGTCTCAGTACAAGGAGCTACTGGATCTGCGCCAACAGGTTCCACAGCTAGAAAAGCGCCTCGAGACGCTGAAACGCGAGATTTCATCGCCGAAAAATGGATCAGACATGATGGAACTGTGGAAGAAACTTGCACTGCACGAGCGCAAGTCAAGAGAGAGCGCTGAAGAAGAGAACAAACGTCTGCGTGAGTTAGTGCGCGAAAACAATGAGGTGACGAATCGAAATGTCCAACAATTGCTGCAAGCCAGACAGGAGCATCTCGAGGGCTCAACCGGGCACAGGCCCGAGCCTTGGCCTTGGCCATACCGAAGAATGTACGCCGTCCCGATAAACCCTTGCGATGGCAGCGTGTTCCGAGAAATGGCTGAGAGCATCGATGCAGTGCATCGCCATGTGCTTCGAGTGTACAACCCCGCTTTAAACTACACAACTCCATTCTCCACAAGAGCGGAGGTTCATTGCCGAGCAATTGCGGATAAAATCCTGCCGTACGACGTTGATTCGGTCGGTGACGCGGCCTGGCAGTTCTTCGCGCATTCATTCCGACGACCAACGACCAGATTTTACTACCACGCGGACTCACACGAGGTGCGAATACCACTATTTCCTAGTTGTACTATGAGTATTAAAACGCCGCTTGCACGTTTATAGGCTTCGGGACTCGTAAGTGATGACACGGTCGTTGAAGTCTTCGGCGAAGAGCATCGTTTCGGGGAGGTTCTACTGGATATTAAAGTGAAGCAGATCGTTCGACGCTACGTCGCTGCTGGGCGTGTTGTAATTGCCTGGCGCGCTTTTCTCAGCCCGAAGAAGTTCAAGACGGAGTCTTTAAGTGGCGTTGTTTACGACGAGAAAGGAGCGTTGGTGATCGAGCCCTTGACGTCGAGAAACCAGAGCGGAGTTAACGATCCCGCATCGGTTGTTCACACTTGGCAAACCGTCACCCCAGAGCTTTCTAAGGATGCTCTGTGTTCTCAGAGTGAACTCGTGCAAGAGCTCACTGGGTTTGTACTCAACAGTTGCAGACCTGGTCGAGCTGTCAACAGCATGGAGAGGACTCTGCGTGCCCAATCCACGCTGTCGGAGCATTGAAGCCAACAAGCGGGAAAAAATGAAAATGGTTTTGACAATTGACATGGCAAACTTGCGACCTGCTTGCAAAACTTAGCGAGGATGACACACTTCAACCACAAGCAAGTTTTAGCACATTTCGGTCTTTTTATGCAAATTTCTTTCCCTTGAAGACAAGCATCAGTTTTCGATCCACTCCACGTATTCCACTCCAAGACCATGACGCTGCTCTTCGCTGAGGGATCCAAGACCACTGAACTATCGGACGAACGACTGCGCGAGATCGTGCGCGAGACACTGCAGAAGCTCGAGACGCAGCGCGGCACCAAGTTTGAGAAGGCAGTGATCGTTCCCCCGGACTTCACGCGCTTCCACTCGTACGTGTCAACCACTGCAACCAAGAGAGGCACTGCATATTGAATTATGACTGTACTGCAAATGATACAGGAAGTCCGGTGTGCTATCACAATATGCGTACGAGTATTTGCAAGACAAAGTGACGGACGTGCTGCCTGCTCTGGGAACACATGACGCCATGACCGACGAGGAGATCAGCAAGGTAAGATAGAAGCTGAAGGTATATTCGCTTGATTGACGTCTAATTAATTGGCGTTGGCTAGATGTTTGGCGATATTCCGAAAAATCTCTTCCGTGTCCACGACTGGCGGTGCGTTGATGCAGTTCGAAAACACTGGAATATGTTTTGAGACTGAATCAGCATTGCGTTTATTACAGAAACGACGTGGTAACCATCGGTCAGGTGCCCGCGGAGCTCATTCAGAAGGCCAGCGATGGCAAAGTGAACGAGCCGTGGCCAGCTCAAATCAACAGACTGGTACGTACCTAGTATGCAGTCTTGAAGACGAATTTTTTTTACTGACTACTGTTGTTTTAGCTATGGGAAGGTGGCCATGATCTGGTGCTCTCCATCGGTCAAGTTGTTCCGCACGAGGTCATGGGAATGGCCAATTTCAACAAGAACATTTTCGTTGGCACTGGCGGAAGCGAAGGCATCAACTTCTCGCATTTCATTGGCGCTGTGTACGGCATGGAACGGATGATGGGGCGTGCCGACAACCCGCTGCGTCGTATCCTGAATTACGCGTCCACCAACTTCCTTCAAAAGCTGCCTCTCATCTACATTCAAACAGTCATCGGACGCGGGTACAGGAAAAAAAAAGTTGTTAACTTGTGTGCGTGAACTCACTACTGACTTAAAACTGCGTTTTAAACTGCAGAGAAAGCGGCAACCTCGTGACGCGCGGAGTGTTTATCGGAGACGACGAGGAATGCTTCATGAAGGCTGCTGAGTTGTCACTGGAAGTCAATTTTGAGCTTCTGGCTGCCCCAATTGACAAGGTGGTGGTGTATCTGGACCCGGAGGAGTTCAAGTCCACCTGGCTTGGTAACAAATCCATCTACCGCACACGGATGGCAATTGCGGACGACGGTGAGCTTATTGTGCTTGCCCCCGGTGTGGCTCGCTTCGGCGAGGACAAGCGTATCGACGAGCTAATCCGGAAATATGGCTATCGTACGACACCGGTACGTCATAAACCCGGATAGTTTTGTGTTTATCCTGCATTGAAGCTGACTTATGTTGCTGATTCATGCTTAACAGGAAGTGCTTGCCCACCTTAACGCCAACCGTGACCTGATGAAGAACCTGAGTGCAGCAGCTCACTTGATCCACGGTTCATCTGAGGGCCGATTCCGCATCACGTACTGCCCTGGACATCTAACGAAGGAGGAAGTTGAAGGTGTGGGCTTTGGCTATGGAAATCTGCAGGAAATGAGCGCAAAGTATCCTGTGGACAAACTTCAGGATGGGTGGAATGTCGACGCAGATGGCGAGAGATTCTTCTACATCTCCAACCCTGCGCTAGGTCTCTGGGCTTATCGTGGCCGGTTCGAGGGCACTCCAACTGATGCCACTTCAACCTCTGCTAGTGCCACATCGACGCACCTTTCGGCTGCTGCGGACACGACTGAAGCCTGTCTTGATGCTGGTGTGGGCGGTGGTCCCTTCAAGCACTCATAAGGAGGCTGTTCCACGCTCAACCTGGTAGTCTACAGTGATTAAATCATAGAGCAACAGCCTTGAGCAATAGGACGATGACTGCATTGTGATTTCCTTCCTCTCCCCTTGTTTGTTTCTTGTTTTTTTGTAGTTTTGGTGACACTTTGACTCGGGGCTTTTTTTTTTATCTAAAGACCGCGAGAACACTCTTATCCTGTGTCTACTTGTCCTCCTGCGTCTGGTTGTAGCCCTTGTACTGTCGCCAGCAATCCTCCAGCGCAGCCTGCTCCTTCCGCGTCTCGTCGATCCGGTGCCAGTTCTTCTTAAGCGCCTTCTTGTACGCCGAGTACGTCTCACCGCAGTGGGTCTCCACCTCGCGCAGTCTGGACACGAAAATAAGTACGAAATTAATACCAGCTCCCTTTTATATTGACGTTTGTATGTTCCAACTGCTACGCACGTCTTGAGCACGGCAGCAGTGACCTTCTCGCCCTGCACGAGGCAGGCGCGCGGGTTGGCGTCACGCTGCTTGCAGCGCATGAACTCCAGGTTGGCGTCCGCGCATTCGTGCGCCAGAATCCGCGCGGCGCACGTGAGGCTCGTGTTGTCCGTTTCCGGCAGCTTGACGGTCTTGCGTTCCTCGGCCATGGTTACTGTGATGTCGTAACTTGAGCTTGGTACGCCTTCCCTTCCAGAGTCTCACCACCAAAACTCAAAAACGAGCGGCTACCCTGGTCTGTGTTCAAAACATAACTTTATGTTTCATACATAGTGATGAGGAAGAAATGTAGCCATCTTTGTCTGAAGACGAGAAGATTGATACAAATGCTGCGATATAGTACGAGTATATGCCAGACTTCTATGGATGGAGACCGCTAGAATTACTACACTAGGAGTAGATCATAGATCTGCATATTGGCACGCTCAGTGCTGCTGCTCGAAATCCCACTGCTGACGTACGCTCGTGTTGCCTTCCTCGTTCAGCCGCTCCTCAGCCTCTAGCACCTCCTCCAGCTCCACGCGCTTCATGTGCGGTTGGTCGCGTTCCTTGTCGCTGTCCTGTAGATATAAATGCAAATAATAATTCATCTCTTCAGCAATTAAATAGCAAAGCCACCAGTTTGACAGATTAACCAACATCCGTACCAGTTCACCGAGGAGAACGATGTTGTCACCGCTGCGCAATCAGCAAATAGCACCGAAGACATGAACATTAGGTCTTCAGTCTCCTATCACCTCCAAGTCAAAAGATGATGTAGCATTGTGATGCAGCGTGATCAAATGAGATCCTGCCGTACCGAATAATGTTGAGACCCAGTTCAATATCGCAGAACAGTCCTCCAGCCACGTGACGCTCAAATGTGTCTTCTAGAATGATATTCGCTGCAGCAGTTCAAAAAGCCAGCACAATGCCAATAGCAGTGAGCCAACAGCGCAACAGACACGGGATTGTTCCAGATATAACGAAATCCGCATAACAATTAACGCACAATATTGGTCAAAGCTTCGCAGGTACCCGACAAGGTGGCGGCCGTCCCGCAAGACCATCAACACTTGCTCTGTTCAACGTAAAAGGAGTACCACGTCACCAAGTCAGTTTTCCAGGCATCTCGAGGCTATATCGACGTAGAGCGCCTCATAAAAACACCAGCGAGACCGCGAGACACAGGTCTTCCAAGAACGCACTGTCTAGTTGCTGGATAAGGCTGCTGTTGCCCGGGAAGATGCCGCTCATGTTGCCCTCGCTGCTGTAGCTTTAGTTGTGCTATTCCGATTCAGAATTGAATTGTTCGTCGTAGTATTACATTATTGGCTGAAACGTTTTTAGCATCCACATTTCAGCCAGTAAAATGTAGTTTTGGATCTGCGGTGATCCTTCCTTTTGTTTGGCAGGCAGATAATTGCACGACACCCACTTGCATCGATCATGTTTGCGTCGCGTGTGCTTCGGATGGCGGTGACCAAGACCTCGACGGGTCTCGTGGGTCTCAAGGTGAACCCGAACGCCCGTCAGGACCTCATCAAAATCTACCGCCGGACGCTCGAGGAGGTCAAGGTGCGTACCAGTGAATTGAACACTTTAAAGAGCTGCTGGAAAATTAGAGGCTGACTCTATCGCTGTTTTCTAAAGGTGCTGCCGCCTGAGGCCAAGAACTACCGCAACGCCGTGGAGCAGATCACCAACTTCCGTCTGAGTGTCGTGGAGGAAAACAAGGATGTAAGAGACAAGAGCAGAGAGCAAAAATATTCTGGTGGTGCAGTAGCTAATAAGTTGACACTTGTGTACTACAGGAGGACGTCATTGAGCGCAAGATCAACTGCGGACAGTTGGAAGAGCTGATCGAGCAGGCCGAGGACGAGCTCACTGTCATCCCCGTTTACCTTGAGCACAAGCTGTGGGAGAGCCCCGTTGAGGCCGACAAGTAAGCGGCGCTGCATCGTGACGGATGAGTGGAGAGATGAGCAACGAGTTAAATACACAGCATTCTACACAACATCCAGCCAAGGCGAGCGTTGATGCAAAAGAGTCTATGTATTTGTTTATCGGTGCACAGAGTTTGGCCCAGGCTAGTTGCGGATCTTGCGACTGCGAGACAGGTTCGACTTGATACCCGTGGATTCGCCTCCGTACTTGCCAGCCTCGCCCACACGCACGTCGCGGACCTGGCCCTTTCTTCTGATAACAGCCTTGCGGTACTGCATACGCTTCTTGACACGCGGGTTGCGGTTCAGCTTGCTCTTGTGCGCCTTGAGACCCTTGTTCTTCATTATCTGGTACGAAGCGCCACGCTTGGCGCCCTCCTCCACGTCGCTGTCTTCGTCGCTGGACGCCAAAGCGGCATTCTCGTGCGTGTAGAAGTCTTTCTTGGCCTTCTTGAGCTCTGCCTGCTGGCGCGCGGTTTGTTCGTAGAACCGCTCGGCCTCGGCCATCTCTTCGGCCGATACTTCGGTCGATTTCTTCTGCTTCTTATTGGCAGAAGTTTGTTGGCTTATCGCATTGCGCTTCCGTTCCGACTTGGCGAAGAACTTGTCGAGCCCGTCGTCGGTCTTGGGTTCTCGCTCGGGTGGCAGCTCCTTCGTGAGCAGATCCTGCAACTGGCTGTTCAATACTTCGTCTAGAGACTGGAGTTTGTTCAGCTGCTTCTTTAACAGCAGCAAATGCATCAGCACAGGGTGGTCCGACACACTTTTTCCTTCTGATCGTAGCAGCAAGTAGAACGAGATGTTGGCCGAGTAGTTTAGAAGCAGGTTCTGGCGAGTCATCAAGTAGCGCAGTCCCATCTGCAGCTGACGAGATTTTCGACGTACGGGACGCAGTTTAAGCACAGCTGGAGTTACGATCTCTTCCAGCTCCTTCGTAGTTGATTCGAGTTCGGACATTAGTCCCAATAGCTCCGGTGCCGACTGGTTCACAATCTGCAGCTTGTCCTTCTTGGACATCTTGGAGAAGTCCTTGTGCACTTGCTCTACAGTCTCTGCCCCTCCAGCACCATTGTCAGCAAGTGTGGCAATATCAGCCAATTGGTCTTCAACCAGCTCTTCGTCATCCACCGGCGCTGCCTCGTTCTCCTGTTCCTCTTCATCGTCCTCATCTCCGTCAGCTTCAGGCGCGTCGATACCAAAGTCCTCGTCGTCCATCATCTCTGCCTGTTTGCGTTGCAATTCGAGAGCGGCTTCTTCTTCATCTTTGGCGATCTCCTCGTCCGATTCGAGCTCGTACTCGGCTGTATCTGCTGAGTAGAAGGTTTTGCGGCTCTTGCCCCACTTGCCTTCCATCTGCATCGCCTTCTTGCGCTCAGCATCGGCGTCGTACATGTTATCGTCATCATCCATGGCCACATCTTCCTCGTCTCCGTCGTCACTCTCGTCTCCGCCGAGTTCCAGCACCTCCTGACCCGCCAGCTCGTCATCCTCTGACTCAACCTGCTCGCTGTCGCTGTCGTTATCAGATGGATCGTCGTAGAACGTCAGCTCTGCGTCCTCCTGCGCCTGCTGTGCCTCCTTCAGTTGCCTCTTACGCAGGCGAATTTCTCCGCCGCCGTCGCCCGTGCGGGATCTGTGCCTCGCCTTGCGTCCCATTGCTCGTCACTAACTGGTGGTTGACTGGCTGGTGCTGGTAGATTTCATCGTTTATGCAACCTCAATTTTATGTTTACCACACAATCGGTTAAGTACGCATTTGGGATACGAACTTAGCACGTGTGGTCTCAGTTCTCGATTGACCAGTTATGCGGACAGCAGCAATACGAGCGGCTAGAGCAGCTTCCTGCGGCCAGCGCAGCGGCGCGGCCTTGGCGACAAAAGGCCTGGGCGCTTCGTCTATCCGTTCACAGCGCGTTGTGGCGCAGGTGCCAGTTAGAGCGCTTGCCTCCGTCGCTAACGCAGCACAGAAGGAAGCCACTCACAAGTTTGCTTGGGCCAAGACGGATATCGCGCCGCCATCTCCGGGCCGTGGTATCATCGGCCGCTCCTCGAATGTAGATGTGACCAAGAGTGAGAATCCTATTGAGCGGTGGCACTGGTTGTGGAAGATGCTGGGCTTCCTGAACGAGGACGACCGACTGTTCCGTCACTCGACTGCCGTGTTCCAGAGCTGCATGAACCACACTGCCAGGCCAGAATACTACCGTGCACTTGGACTCTCGCGCTCTTTCCGTGCGCAACAGGCATTGCTCATGGTGCACGTGTGGCTGGTGCACCGCCGCTTGGCGCTGGAGGATGAGCAGGGCAAGATCATGCAGGAGCTCATGTTCGACCGCCTCTGGGAGGAAACCGTCGTGCGTATCCGCTACCAGAACATCTCGGAGCTGACGGTGAACAAGCACTTGGCGCAGGTGCAGCAGGTCTGCTTCAACGCCTGCATCGCCTATGACCAGGGCTTGAAGAATGGCCCCAACGCCCTCCAGACAGCTGTGGCTCAGCATTTGCTCGAGAATGAGACGCCTGAGGGCCTGCGTATCGCCAGCATCATGGCCGAATACATGAAGCGCGAACTTAAGAAGCTGGAAAAGGTCGATGCCAAGTATATCATGGAGGGAACCATTCCATGGAGTCCATTGCCGGAGACCCATGTGAAGACCGTCCAGGAGGAGGAGGAGGACGACGACGTGGTGCTTATCGGACAGCGCTTCGGCAACTGGCGCTCCGCGCTGGACAACCGCGGTAAGCTCTACTACTGGAACATGACGACAAGATACTCTGTCTGGGACCAACCGACGGGCGACAAGCTCCACGAGGGCGAAGAGCAGAAGTAAATCACACAGATCTGTCAGTCCGATCGACCTCTTAGGTCCATCGATAGAGAATTCCATACAACAGGCTTCTAACTGTTCTGCTGCGTTGATTATAACTTCCTTCGCAGCAAATCAATACACGAAACAAAAACTGCTTCCTCTTCTCTCGGTATCCAATACAGTTCCCAAGTGTTGAGCGCAGTTTCGTGCTGAGTTCCTGGTGGTAGTAATTGGCGGTTCTAGTTGGCGGCTGCAGCCTTGTTGGCCTCCTCCCTGGCCTTTTCCTCCGCAGCAACGCGATCGCGGCGCTCCTGCATTTTCTGCCTGACGTAAGCATCCGATGCCTTGGCGTGTTTGAAATTTTCTGAGCGCATACGGATCTTCTCGTTCTTAAAGCAATGGTCCAGCGCTGTCTTCACTTCGCCGCAGGCACCGAAGAACTTGGCGTACGGGTTGTTCTCGTGACACTCGAGCAGCGCCTTAATCTCCTGCTCAGTCAATCATTAGACCGAGGGACCACAAATGCAATACAGCTACCTTGCGATGGCGTATTGCAGTACGTACAGCCTGGCAGTCAGGATGCGGACGATCGAGCGGCGCGTGCATGATGATCGATTTACTGCGCAAAAAAATAAAGCTCTATTCGTAAATTCTTAAGCGAATTAATGGGTACCCATTTTTCTTAATAATGAGTACTCTAAAACAAAAAGGACACGGATGCTATTCAACCCGAAAATTTTGAATGGTTTTTTTCGGGCTGAAAGCCATCCAACGGCAATTTGTGATACCAGTATCTAACCGACTATACCGATATCAAAAGGTATGCATTATCAAATAGCGATATGCATTATCGTGAGCAAGACTTTCATATTGCTGGTGGCTGCAAGCAAAGCGATCACCGTTTACAACCAAGGTCGCGATGGAAGGCGCTAGCTTCACCCCCCAGCAGAAGGCCGAGCTCGTCAATCGAGTACGTCTCTGTAGCCGTTTTTTATGACAGTTTACGTCTGCGTCATTGTGCACCGTGGATCGCTCTGCCATCATGCGCAGTGAGTGAGATCTTTAACAACTGACGGTCTCAATTGCTGTGTGCGGCTTGCTTGAAGGTCCGCTCGGAAGTCCAACAGCAGGCGCTGCAGGAGTTGACACAGAACCTACAAGAGAAGTGCTTCGACAAGTGCATCACGCGTCCCAATGGCAAGCTTGATGGCAAGCAGCAAAACTGTCTTGCTTTGTGCATCAACAGATACATCGATACCATGAAGGTGGTCTCGGAAGTCATGGTGCAGCGCGGTCCCCAGGTGCGTCAGCCGATCGAGCAATATGCTGGCAAGATGGATTCATTTTAACACTATGTTTGGTGTGCGTAATTTGCAGGGTTAAGTGCTCGGATCGCTAGGTGTTGTTGGCCTCGAGTCGACAGCAGGGAACATCTAACCAAAGAGGCTGCAGTGGTAACGGATCGTGAGCTTGTAGTTTCTTTAGAGGAATGCTGCACTTCAATACACAACGCGTATGCCTCTGAGATCCAGTGTCTGTTTGGTTCTGGCAATGATTGTCATAGCTAGAATCTATCATCGGTGATGATTCAGTACTTGCACGCATACTTTAGCGGATACTGCAGTACGAGGTGTGAGGCAAAAAAGAAAATGAGAGAACACCGGTATGACGGGGTTGAACTGCTTTGTTCTTGCTCGTTCGTTGACCAGAGTTAAATAGTAAGCCTACGACCGACCAAGACAAAAGACGAGGTCGAACCCGCAAGCAACCGACTCCATAAGCGACGCTACCGCAATTCCTGCCAGCGCTCAGAAAACACATCTGTTGATATGTCTAATGAACACCAGCTCCTGAACTGCCAGCTAGACGTTGAAGAGCGCATACTGCGCTTCGCAGCAGCAGCGTGCGTTCATGACGACTTGGTCTGCTTAGTTCTTGGCGTCCGCCTGGCGGGCCAGCTCGGTGATGGCCATGTCGCCCTCACCGTGGTGGCGGATGTAGCCAGCCAGAGCGAAGGTGTCCGACTCGCCCGTGAAGACGCCGTTGGCGTTCACGCGGCCGACGTTGATCTGCACCGAGGCGTGGTCCTTGGCCGCAAGGATGCGGTTGGTCCACGAGCTGTAGGCGGCGACAGACAATGACTAAATTAGCACCTGTAGCTCCGAGCGCATTGGAATCATTAATGCAAGACGCACCACTTGCGCGGGATGTAGATGTCGATCGACTGGCCGGCCTCGTTCTGCATGGTTACTTGTCTAGAGTCAGTTGAATTTCTCAATACAAAGCTCCGCCGAAAGTCGCTGTTGACAAGGGAGCTCAGCAAAACCAATGGCCCTGACTGTACGTTACCGGTCGTCTCTACAAACATCAAGTCAAATTTTTCCTCTACCTGTCCCTCTAGAATCTGATACGATATGGTGTTTTGCACACAACGATATCATTGCCACTCACAGCGACGGTGTCAATACTACGTAGTACAAAAGTCGAGTGAGTAGCTACGATGTCGGAGCAGATCACGGAGCAGCAAGTGGTGGCTACGTACAAGAGTCTGCGCGCCGAGGTGCGCCAGATGGCTGAGAAGATCTCCGAGCTGGAGGTGGAGACCACGGAGCACGACCGCGTGATCCAGACGCTCAACGAGCTGCCCAAGGACCGCAAGGCCTATCGCATGGTGGGCGGTGTGTTGGTGGAGCGTACAGTACAGGAGGTGCTGCCCGCTGTAACGGCCAACCGCGATGGTATTGCGCAGGTGCTGGCTCAGCTGAACGAGAACATCAAGCAGAAGGAGAAGGCCGCGGACGAGTGGCAGCGGAAGTACAACATCCAGGTGCAGCAGTAAGAAGGATGGCTGCACGATAGTCACGAGGGTTATAGATTCGTGACGACGTCAGACGTTAGTCCGTTGAAAGAACAAGAAGGGCTATTTATCCTATCGCAGCGGTACAGTTGTTGCACGTTGCATTGCTTTGATATTGGTATTATACAGAATGGTCGACTGGGTCAACTTCATAACTTAGGACTTGCCAGCCCCCTCCGTTAACGCATGCATGAGTCGTTTCTAAAAGAACATGGCAACAGGAACTAGATTAGCTGCAATGGTATGGACAAAGCCCACGATTCCTTGCCACGCTACCTGCAACGCCATGTTGATACTCTTGACCTGATCGTACTTGGCTGTCACGATCTTCAACTTCTCGTCGAAAGCGGTTTCCTGCTTCTCCAGCACACCCTTCAACGAGTAGATCGCCTGGTCCTAGACAACAATACCACATCGATCAACACCACTTTACCTCTTCACTTGTTGCACACAAGCTATACTTACCTTTTGCTTACACGCCGCTTCAAGTTCTTTAATTCTTGTCACGAGAGGATCATCCTCAGCGTCGTCTTTCCGCCTTCTTGCGTTCCGAGGCTCTCCGGTGTTCTTCCCTGTATCTCTGTCACTAGAAGATGCTACTTGTTGTGGTTGCACTAACTCGTCCTCTGACACGGCCAATAACCGCTCTAGCTCCGTCAATAATTCGTCATGCTGCGTCTTCTGCTCCTTCGCTACGAGAACCTTCTCTTCGCGATAAAATCTCTCCCATTGTCGCAGTCGCTGTTCACAGCTCATCTATCAGACACACCGCTTCAATTAGAGCCTGCCTGTTATCGCACCTGCTGCAGCTCGTCGTTCTGGTCCCGCAGCTCGCGCATCTGCTGCGTGTCGATTTGATTATCGTGCAGCATCCCTTCTAACTCGATCACACGCTGCACCTGCAGGTCCATCTCGCGCTGATGCTGTGCGAACTTTTCCTCCATGACTGTAAGCTCCTCCTGCAGCTCAACGTTGTGCTCGCTCAGTAGCTTGCGGTCGTGAGCGTACTTGGAGATACGCAGTTGCAGTTCGTGTTCCCATTTGCTCTGCTCCGTCTTAAACGCGTACAGCTGAGTACGTTGAGCCTCCATGCGGCGCTGTAGATTCGTGGCCAGCTCTCGCTCCACCTCCAGTTCGCGAGCGCCCCACCAGTCCCGCGCCTGCTGCGCCTCGTCCTGCGGTGCATCAGCCGCAGACGCAGACGTATCCGCCGAGCCTGGTTGCATCTCAGCAGGATGAAGTTTCCGTTGTGATAGGTCAACTATGGAATGAATGCCTCTCACAGGAATAACATATGCTGTTGTAATGAAAAGATTGCGTCTGATAGTGTGGTTCAATCATTTAAAGTAGTTGTTAAGTGAAAGTGGTATCACACGACGCGACTTCATATCGCAACTTCAAAGCTCGTGCTCCCCTCGTTTGTGGTTGCAAGTCACTCGCTCAAGTCCCTTAGCCTAGCCAGACCCCCAGAATGAACCGCTTCGTCGCCGCCCTCCGCCCTCTGTCCCGCGCTGTTGCTCGCCCGCAGTTCGTGTCTGCCCGCGCTGCGCCCGTGCGTTTCTTCAGCGCTCAGACGTTCCTGGACCGCAACGAGGTGAGCGACCGCGTGCTGAGCGTCGTCAAGAACTTCGAGAAGGTGGACGCGGACGCCGTCAAGGAGGGTGCCAAGTTCCAGGAGGACCTGGGTCTGGACTCGCTTGACGTGGTTGAGGTCGTCATGGCTATGGAGGAGGAATTCACCATCGAGATCCCGGACAACGAGTCGGAGAAGCTTCTCACCCCTGCTCAGGTCATTGACTACATTGCCGCCCACCCTATGGCCAAGTAAATGCTGTTTAGTGTATGCATGCTGCTGCGCGTGTCGTAGCGCTGTGTGGATCGGCTTCTCCTTTTTAGAGTGGACGCAGCAGTAATGACAGTCTTCCAAGAGCCGCCGCTTCAAGACGAGAAAGATACAGGGGCTAGATGCGTGGATGTCTGCGATGGGAGGCTGGCTTGGTGTTGCGTCGTGGTCGCTCGCGCACGATACACTTAGCCATCATTAACGAAACAAAAAGAAACCTACTTTGATAAACACTCCAGTGCATTGACCATGTTGAAGCAATGTGAGGCTGAGATGCTTCGAATGAGGTAGCGATGTTGGTTGCTCAATGTGCAACCTTCTGTACCAAACACTACTACGAACGTGGCTTCATGTGGCAACACATCGTGGTTGTAATGCGCTTCCAACCAGCGCTTTGCGATCGTCGCTTGATCATCTCACAATCCGTTTAACATTTTTACTCTTTGATGGCAAGCTTCATCAAACAGATAGCCCGTTCTCACTTGTATTGATATGTCTTGGTTTGCTAAATAAAATTGCTACTTCAAAGTACTAGGTCTGCCGTCTTAAGAAGCGCTGGTAACACTATGCCGTTGCATGCTGAGTGCAAAACTACGTAGTATGGCTACCTGCACCCGTACCTGCAGCTTACTTGCCTTCCCTCTTCTTCTCCGCCTGCAATCGCGACAAAATATCGTTGATGTGGTTCTTCACGACAGGTTGACCCGTTGCCGTACGCTGACTCAGTTTCACATGGCGTTTCTTGCGCTGCGTCACCTTCTTCTCCGCAGTCGCGATCCGTTTCTGTTTCTCCTCGCGAGTCCGTTGCTTCTCCATTTTTGTAATAGCTGCTTTCTTCTTAGCCTTAAAAAACGGATCAGGTTTCACCACGTGCTTCCTCTCTTCTCTTTCCTGCTTTCTATCGACGCGCGCCTCCACCTGCAACAATTCAACCGCATTAGTCAGCCCACCATCACTGGTCAATAAACACCAATCATCCCGCCATACCTCTTCTGCGTCCTCATCCACTTTGCCACTTTTTAACTCACTAAAAAAGCGGTCATAGAACGACGTCCCAGCACCAGCGTCTCCATCTCCTCCAGCCGCTTTCTCCTCGCGCTTCTTCTCCTTCTCGTACTGGCGCCGGCGCTGAGCCTTGTGAATGATAGCCTTCTTCCTACTTTTGGCATCGCTCTTAGACCGCTGCGCCTTGCCCTTGATGAAGCGCTCGATACTCAAGCCGCTGCCCCGCATCCTCAATATTCTCGTCACTATTTCTTCTGGCTTCCAACCAATACCGTAGCCATTCGATGATTGGCTGGATAAATGTATGTACGGTACACCGGTGTAGCTATCTAAAAATGGCAACTTCAACTTAGAACGAATGTGACCTGGACGGCGCGGCCGACTGGTCGGCCTCCTGCTGCTCTAGCTGGTACGCTGGCATCGTCGCAGTGGCCTGCTTGCACCAGCAACCGCAGCCAGTAGGGCATGCTGTCTCAACTTCAAACCACTCGCGGAGATGCGAGGCATGGCCACCATGACCACAGGTCATACAGAACATTGACTAAAAGAAATGTTACGTTAGATAAGTAACAAATATCATAGGACAAGTACACAAAGTTACGCACCTGACCACGGACAACGAGCTGACACACTGAGCAGCGCACTGCGAAGTCCCGACAGCTGGAGCACACTGGATCAATTGTTTTCTAGAAACAATTATCCAAATTGTTATGTTAGACAAGCAAGAAATATCTAGGACGGTATCCACAAAGTTACGCACTGCGTTGCATGAGCCACAGATCAGTCCCATCGAGATGCCACGCGGATCTTGAGCGCCATGAGACTTCGCCTTCAGCACCTCATTGCGCAAGTTCATTGCTCCATAGCGGTATAGTACGTCTGCATACGCCTCTTTGTAAATATCGTAGCGAGCTTCGTCTTCAAGAAGTGTCGAGAGCAAACATTTCTCATCATCTACAGACCGAAAACTCAACTGCAACAGCACTCGATCATTTGCGTCCACTTCCTCTTCTCTACTGACGGCGCCAAGAGAACCATACAGTGGAGAGGGACTTACTGGGTTGACCCTCGGGGACGCAGTCACAGTCATGGAAGGAGCTGGAGACTTGCCATTCACAGCTTGGATCGGAGGCAGGAAAGTATCCGCAGTGAGTCGAGGATGAGGAGGCTCCTTTCCAGAATGTCCACTCCATGTTTTGAACGGGTTCTCCAGCCGCTCAAAGTCCATTTTCCAGCCCGATGGCGGTATTTTTCCATCACTTCTGCTAGTTGAAGAATTACTCGCAATCGTCAGCGTGTGGTCTCGAATGGGGCTTGATTGTCGACTGGATGAGGCGCTGGTGGTCCCGTTGCTAGTCAATGGCCAGTCTTTCAACGCGCGTACGGCGGCATCTTTATCCATTGGCAGACCCTGCGAACGTGCTTCACTATGGCTACTGGATCGTCGAGTCCCCCGCATCACAGGAGGTGCGTCACTAGAGTCGATCACCAATTGCGAGAGAGTGTTTGATGACGAGCGTCTGGAGCGCATGCCACCATTGACACTTGTAGGAGCACCTGTCGTTATATAATCAACTTCCTCGATGCTTGATCGTCTGTCCTCACGCACGACTGGGAGCTGATCTTCCATTGTGATGGCCGAGGGTGTCACGGAGTCGCGAATCTCGTCCGGTTCCTTGCGTTCGGTAGGCTTTAAAGCACACACAATCGACGCCAGTGCTTGAACATCTCCAGCCTGTTCGTACATGTCAAGTACTTTGTGCACGAGACGCTTGCCGAGCGGATGTGCGCTCCAGGGATGCGACGTTCGCAGACATAGCGACGTTGATGAATGGCCGTTCTTCTTGTAAATAGGTAACTCAACTTCTGGAGCCATAGAAATCTCGAGTAGCGACCAAATCTGCTGCAAGTCACTGCGTCCTGCAAGCATTGCTGTTCGTGCATTTTGTGCACAAGTTGCGGCTAGTTCAGTGCTGGATTCCTCAATTGGAGTCTCGTCGTCGTCTTGAGTCTTGGCTGCATCGCTCTCGGTTAGTAACCCCTGGAGCACACGGGTCAGGTTACTCTTGGACGAAGCCCCACGCTTGCCGGGCATATCTTCTGCTGCTCGCAGCATCCAGGATATCATGGAGCGGTTCACAGCTCCCGCCTGACTCTTCTTCCGCTTCACAGCCATGCTGGCCTTGGGTGATACTGCAGATGGGGTAATACCACGAGGAACAAGGTCAGTCTGATACGTTAAGATTGATGACACACCGCATAGCTTGGACAGATCGAGGATCGTGACGCTGATACTGAGATCCAGATTCAGCGCTGGTGCTGGTTGTTCCACGCGTTTTAACCGCTCTGCCTGGTTAGCACGCACAGAAGATCGCGGAGAGAGCTGCAGACCAGCCGTCGCACTTGTCGGCATAGACAGAAGATGTTCTGGATTGTTGACTGGCAAGTGATACTCTGCACTCGAGAAGTACGTGTTCAAGTACTCGGGTCCAGCGTGAATAGGAGCTTCCATTTCATTCACTCCACTCAGCATATCATCATTCCCATTCGCACCACCACTGCCGGAAGAATAATACAAGGATGCATGACGATATCCATGCGAGTGATTGTCCACATCCTCTCCAAAACCCATAACGCCACCGTCCATCAATTCTTGTGACTGCTGCTGCTGTCCTGCCCAGTCGTTGGTGCCAACATCCATAGATCCCATGATATTAGCAGACGATAGAAGTTTCACAGGAGGCTTCTTGTTCTTCTTGGTCGCGAAGCGGGAGTCTCGTAAGTCTAGCAATTCCTCGTATGTGCGAGGCAATTTGTTAGGAGGTGCTTGTGGCTTGCTCTCTTTGCCAGCAGCGACCGCAGTAGGAACCGCTGAGCTGCGAGATTGACCGATAGCTACTCGAGAATCGAACACCAACAACATGTTAGGACCGCTGAAGGCTGCACCGGAAATTCGAGGACACGGCAGAGCTCTGGCGCCGTTGGAACTTGCAGCACGATCTTTCGTACTTGATTCATCTGAACGCGCATCATCCTTGTCTCCAGTTGCTGACACTGGACTTTCGTCCTCACTACTGGACTGGGATGGCGATTCTCCGCCTTTAATGAGCTCTTCTTCGAGCGCCAATAGAGCCTGCAATGAGCTATCGTTGCCCGCTAGTGTGTATTCGTCCGTGCTTAGTGGAACAGCCGACTTTGGCACCACGAGCGGGATAAAGTCCGTCTTCAAGGCTGAAAGGCTGTACTTGGAGTGTTGAGCATGCATCTCAGCGTACTCGGCACGCAATAAACGTCGAGCGTCTGATTGCTGACGGGCGCTAGTGTTGTTACCTTCAGACGGAGCAGCATCCGCTAGATACGACGCTGTGTCGTAGCCGCAAGCCTCAAGTTGCGGTACATCCACATGCCACATGCGTAACTCCTGATCTTTAGACCACGATACTAACTGGTAGACACTGGTCTGCGGTCGAACCCGCCACGCCATTCCCTTCACTAGATCGCTATGACCCACAAATGAGTGCACCAGCTCGGCAGTAACAGCAGCGCCAGCACTTGAACCCGAAACATCGACACCTCCGGTATCTCCGTTTCCTCCACTATCCCCCTCACCGTGTGAGAGAGCCCAGAGGCGAATTGTGTTGTCCATACGCTGAGAAATCGTCACCAGACCATCTCCAAACGGCGTGTACTGCGCTCTCCACACCGGCGCGCCAGTAGTTAGCATTCCCTGACACATTCTAGGCTGCGTTACATCCCAGAACTTGACTGTTTTGTCCTCTGAGCACGTCACCAACTCGTACATACGCTGTGGATGCCAATCTAAGCCGTAGATCTTCTGCATGTGCGCTGTGATCAGCGCCGCCGGAGCCACCGTCCTCTCTCCAGCTGCACGTAGATCCCAGACCCGAACTTCTCCATCATGAGCTGTAGCTAGCGACGTGGCGTCCGCTCGGTTCCACTCCACCTGAATCACACTTGTATTGAAGGCATTCAGCGTCTGTACCGGTCTCTGGGGCGACCTCATATCCCACAACAGTGTCTTGGCATCTGCCGAGCATGTTGCTAGCAAAGAAGGCTCCATGGGAGACCACGCCACGTCACTGACTGGTCGAGTATGAGCTCTTAGTGTAGCCACAAGCGGCTGCGTAGTTGTCTGCGATCCACTGCCGCCACTAGCTCCACCTCCGTTCCTGTGTCCGTGTTTATAGGAGCTAGAAGAGCCTTGGCCCACCCCGATCGAAGCTGAAGACCCGGAGCCCATTCCTACGTCTGCGATGTCCCAAATGAGCGTATTCCGGTTGCTGGATGAGGCTACATGGTTCTTAAACAGTGCGTGTGGGTTACATTTGACCACCGTCACCTCGAGCTTCGTCTGGTGATACAGCGTGGCAGGCGGAAGGAACGGTGTCTCTAGGTCTACGAGATGCAGTCCCTTGCGACCTGCCAGGACGGCCACGGAGCCCGTGGCGTCGACGCTGAGTGCACTGGCGTTCAGGTCTGGTCGCACATTGATATTCCCATGAATCGTAGAGCCCCCAGCGGTTGAGATGGAGCCACCCGAAGCCGGCGAAGCGCTAGACGCCTCGTCGGTTGTGTTGGCTACACCTGGAGATAACGAGTGCGGGTCATGGCCCGCATCCTGCGCACTGGCAGCGGCACGAGTGGCGTGGTAGCTGCGGTGCCTTCGCCGCATCTGGAGATGACCAAATTGCGATTTAGTCTAGAAAGAGTGCTCATAAGTACACAAAATAGAACGTAAATCACAAAAAAATGCACTTCAACTTCAACTGCATCTAGTTTCTTTAGCTCTATCAAGTTCCCTACTTCTGCAGAATGCTACGAATGCTAGTGCAGCGCTCAGCCAGCAGCTCTATGAGTCGCGTTTGCAGCGACTTGTAGGACTTCACCACGCTCGAATGTGCCTTCTGCGTAGCCTGCTCCAGTGGCGAAGACGAAGCATCAAACGTGCTGGGCGACGTGAACTGAAGCTCAGACACGTGCGTCTCCAATGCGGCCAGTGACTCCTGCATGTGCTTAAGAAGATTACGCAGTGCGGACGTTGCGGTAGACAGCTGCTCGCTCTTCTTGCTCCTCTTCTTGTTCAGCGCGCGCTGAGCGAGAGCCAACGCACCGAGCGACGAGAGACCAGAGTCCAGCAGCAAAGACGACAACGTGGACACAGCATACGGCGACAGAGCCACAGCACTGCTCGTACCAGAAGCAGCAAACACTAGTCCAGCACGAAGTTGCTCCACAATCTCAGTAAAGTCGTCCTGCAGATGCGATATCGCAGCAGATAAGTCCTTCTCCTCACCTTCGCTTTGGCCGTTGACTGCATTTACCACGTTCACTGACGTAGCAATAGCCTCCAAGCTCCATTTCCAGAGCTTCTCGTGAAGCTGAGGCTCCCGAGAACTCGATCCCGTGAGCTGCAGTTGAGTCGTGATGTCTTCGTATTCCTTTGTCATAGCAACCAGCGCCGTGTGGTCATCCCCAGCAAGACTTTTGAGTAGTTTTGGAACTAGCACGCGGAGCTTCAGCCACAGCAGGGACGAGTCAGTGTTTGCGGAGCGATCGCACTCTACAAGAGGAGCATCATCTTGAGCAAACCAGTCGCCGGTCGGGATCTGCTGCTGAGCAGTCCAGTCTACAATGACCTCTCGGTGCTGGTTGCGAGACAACTCGGCACCATCCGACACCAGCATGTTCTCCAGTCCCGTGATCTGTGCATCGAAATTCGACGACATCACCAACTCGTGAAGTTTTGTAGGTCCTTGAGCCAAAGAGCTTAGCAGCTCAAAACGCAGCGTCTCACCCTTGCTGATGGCCAGTGTGTGCGACTTCTTCATACGCTTGTGCAGGAACGACGACATGTCCACCACCTTCGAATAAACACCAAGTCGGTACGCTCGAGCGATGTAATCAGGCGTGTCATTCGCCGTACTGCGGTGCAGACCTTCAATTCGGTTTAGTAGCTTCTTCGCTTCTGGATATTGACACAAGTCGAGCATCTTATCCAGTACCAGGAACGACAGCGAGTCTAGCTGAACGTACTTGACATCCAGCTCTGCGTGACGACTCAGCATAGCCTCAGCTGCACCCAAGTAGCCGTACACACGCGACAACAGAAGCTTCATTTGGAAATTGTACGCGCTTTTCTCCAGTCCGTACTCCAGCAGTCCTGCAGCACGTTCCAGGTACTCCCGATGACCGCTTGAGCGCTGATAAATATCCAGCAAAAAGTGCGAAGCAAGCAGCAACAAGTCGTCCGTAAGCTGCACCTCACGCTGGCCGCCGGCACTGCCAATGTTGAGCCAGTTCGTAGCTTCGTACTCCTCTTCAAGCTCCTTCACTAAGTGGTCCAAATCGCCAACCGAGAACTTGTTCGAGTCTCCATAGTAGCCCAAGAAGCGCAAGGTCTTCAGTGCAAGCAGGCGCTTGCTCAAATTTCCTTGTCCGGCTTTGCGAGCCTCTTTGTCAACGTCGTCACCCGCCGGCTTGTTCTTCAGCAAACCTGCAGACTCTTCTGATAGTTTAATGAAGTGCTGGATCAAGTTCGTTTTCGCAGACGTCGACACTAACGTCGTCTTCTTCAGGTAGAGAGTGAAGTACTGTTTTAGATCAGTAAAGCAGCACGCCTTGGAGTAAAATCGATCCGCGTAGGCAACGATGGCCTCTTGCAGCTTTAACTCCACTTGCGATACAGCTGCTTCCTCAGTTTTTAAACGACGCAAAGTCTCGCTATTGACTTGGATACGAGCAAGAGCGGGGCCTCGAATGCGTTCATTGCCCGGACGAGCCCCCAGATCCTCCAAAAATTCGGTAATTTTTTGTCCAATTGCCAGCAACTCCTCTGCTTTACAGTCCGACTTTTCTTCGAATCGAGCAGCGATGTATTCCTTCAAAAACGTCCAATCATCGGCGTTGTATTCCTCAAGAAGCTTCCGGTTCACCGATGCACAGCGCGTCCAGTTCGCCACATTCTTCGCCAATGTAGCCTCCAGCGACAACCTGTCAATAGTCTGCATGGGTCCCAGTTCAATCTCCTCGTCGTATGCTCCTTCGCCTTCGGCAGCACGTCCCAGCTTCACCTTCGTCTTCTTCTTCTTCTTGCCGTCATCCACCTTAATAAACTCGTCGAAAGCTTCCAGTGCGCCCTGATGGTTGTCCTGTAGCTGCATAATCAATACCGTCAATTGCAGCGCCTCACCGTTGTCCGATTTAGACTCGCGCAGTGTCTTAAGCAGCATCTTCTCAGCCAGCGCTAGCATACGAGCTGGAGTACCGCCATGTTCCACCTGCAGCATCATACTGAGCGCTGCCCAGCACACGTACTTAATGTTGCCGAAGGCTTTGAACATCTTCAGCGCCGTCTGCTGTTGCTTAAGGAATGCACCGCGGCGTGCATAAGCCACGAATAGTGACTGGAAGAGCTCCTCGTTGGGTGGGTTGCTTACAGTGCAGGCGTGCTCGAAAGTAGGCAGCATTTCGTGATCACAACCGCCCAATTTGAAGACGAGGTTCATGGTGTTGAGCAGCGTCTCATCCGTGGGCCGTTTGAGCTGGATACGGCGACAAATGTCAAGCGCCTCCTCCACGCGGCCAGTGCGCTCCAGACAGTGCGCCTTGAGCACCTGGACGATGTCCAAATGTGCCACACGCCTGTGTGCGCATAGCTTTATGGCATTCTTGTACTGGCGGTTGTCAATAGCCTCGTAAATGGGCCGCACGAAGCGAGCCATGAGCCGCGCTTCGTCCGACATTATGCGGGTCCGATAATGGGCCCCCTTCACCTCCGCCAGTCGATTAGCGACGGTGATTCGCTGAAATTGTGTGAATACATATTACTGGTGGAAACTCGATATAGCACCGAGATTCTGACCAATCCACGTCGTTTGGAGCTGTTCACCTCACAATCGGTGCGTGAGCCTTGCAACAACAGTTACGCGAAATTGATACGGACAGAATGGCGAGCCGAGTGATGACTGCGATGAAGACGCTGCGCCGCGGCCAGGCGGAGGGTTTGCGGGCGACGCGGCGCATGTTCTCGGACGCGCCTGTGCCGGGTACGCGTGCTGAAAAGTTTGGCGTAAGTATCGCGTGCTGAAGAGATATTCGTTCGTCTGCAGATTGATACACAACGGATCATTGCTATATCGTTGACTTGTTGCCTTTATTTTGTGGTTTCATTTGCTATTTGTCAGCCTATCACATGGAGCGGACTTGCGCTCGCGGGCGTCGTGGGCAGTGGTGCTGTGTATTATTACTACTCGGAGAAGGATCGACTGCAAACTCAGTGTGCGTACCCGAGGCCGATCTGATTGCTGCTACGTCTTATTTATATTACCTACTTGTGTTGCCGTCCTTACAGCCACGTCAAAGGTGACGTCTGTGGGCAAACCATTGCTAGGCGGACCGTGGACGCTTGTGGACTGCGATACGAGGCGTGCAGTGACGGACGCGTCGTTCCGCGGCAAATACTCGCTGCTGTACTTCGGCTTCACGCATTGTCCTGACATCTGCCCCAATGAGTTGGTGCGCATCGGCGACGTGCTGGACAAGCTGGAGGCTGAGAATTGTCCGGAAGTCGTGCCGCTATTTGTGACAGTGGATCCCAAGCGTGATACAATCGCACAGATGCAGGCCTACAAGGCAGACTTCCACCCCAAGTTCAAGATGCTCACTGGCACGCGCGACCAGGTGGCTGACATCACTAAGGCCTATCGCGTCTACTTCTCCAAGGCCGATGAGAACGAAGATGACGACGACGACTATCTGGTGGACCACTCCATCGTCATGTACCTTGTCGGCCCCGACGGCGAGTTTCTTGACTTCTTCACGCAGGCTGCCCGCGTGGATGACATTGCTGCTAAGATTAAGACGTATTTTAAGGCGTAGGAGCTCAAGAAGCAGCTTAAGAGAAAACTAGTGTGGCAAGCACTTCAACTTTACTTTTTGAAAATATTTCCAGTTTGAAAATTAAAAAAACTCTAAAACTTATCAACATTTACTACAAATTTTCGGACAGGCGAAAACCACAGGCAGCAAAGAGCTCAAGCGGGACTCGAGTTGGCCATGGCGAAGCGACGCAACGAGAACGGCCAGATGCGCCGTGAGGAGTACGAGGCTGCAGACGACGACGTGAGCGCCGACTCGTTCGAGATCGGCTTCCAGCGCGCCAGTGACGAGTCCATTCGCAAGCGCAAAATCGTTAAGGCGCGCGTCGGCAGCCGTCCCCCGGTGGCCAAGCCCAAGGCGGCAGCTACTGAAGATGATGCGGCCAAAAGCAACCCGTTTGGAGGGTTCCAGGTCCGTTTTAATGCTACTGTAGTGTGGAATTCAGGGCGCAGTTAGTCATTAACTCGGCGATGTTTTTTTAAGGGACTCACTGCGGCCAAACCCGCTGCTTCGTCCAACCCGTTCGCGGGATTTTCGGGTCTTACAGGCGCAGCCAAGCCCGCTGCTGAGGTGACTACTGTAGCCAGCAGTGGCTCGAGTGCTGCGGCGTCTGGATCATACCAGCAGGCGATTGAGGGGCTCAACAAGGAGTTCCTAGCCTTCGTGAATAGTCAGGCGCAGAAGAACCCGAGCGCGAGCTGGGTGGGGGCAGTTCAGGTGTGTAGCGACTGACGTTGATTATTACAGAGAAAACGTAGACTGATGAATGGGATGTGTGGTGACTTCTACAGGATTATTTGAAGTATGCGAGCGAAATCGCTACGAAACACGCTTCCACCAAGCCCGTTGCCATCAACGAGACCAAGCTCGCTGCACCTGCTCCATTTTCGTTTGGTACGACTCCAGCTCCTGCTGCGCCACCGAGTTCGTCCTTCTCTTTTGCTGCCAAGAAGGCCGATGAACCGGCGAAACCTTCCGCTACCAGTGGCTTTTCGTTCGGTGCTGCGTCCAAGAAAAACGATGAGGCCGCGAAGACTTCCAGCGGTGGATTTTCATTCGGTGGCTCTGCTAAGAAAGACGACGAACCAACCAAGTCTCCAGCGAAAGCTGCTACTGGAGGGTTTTCTTTTAGTGGCGGCGGTAGCTCGCTGTTCTCTTCAAAGTCGTCGGACACAGAAGAGAAAACCACGCCTGCGTTCTCGTTCGGAGGTCTGCCCAGACCGGCGGCTTCTGCAACGTCCTCTACCCCCGCCACTGGTGGGTTTTCATTCGGCAACCTGACTGCTCCCAAGAGCGCAGCACCAGCCCCGACTGGTGGCTTCAGTTTCGGAGCTTCGGCACCTGCTGCGACTTCCGCATCGACTGCTGCTGCTGTTGAAGACGAGGAGAACATTGGACGTGAGGAGGCGACTGTCATTATCAAGGTCGGTGAAGAGGACTGTTTTCTATGAGATCACAGTGGATCGAGGCTAACTCTGTATGTTTTGATCACTATTTGCACAGGCTGATTCCCCCGATGATGACTGCACGTTTGAAGCTGACAAGGCCAAGATCTTTGAGTTCAAGAAGGACGAGAAGCGTTGGGCAGACAAGGGCGTGCACCCGCTTAAGGTACTCGTCAGCCAGGAGACCAAGAGCGCGCGGATCCTGGTCCGCAACGAAATTGGCAAGATCGTGCTGAATTCGGCGCTGTACAAGGGCATGGCCATCCGTCCGCACGAAGCGAAGGGCAAGAAGACAGGCGTGACACTCGCATTGCAGGTCGAAGGCGGCGAAATGACCCAGTTCCTGCTGAAGGTGAACGCCGCGAGAGTAGACGAGCTCATCAAGGCGCTCGAGACGGCTGCTGGCTCGTCCTAATGTGTCAAAGACGTTTAAACCACCTCGTATGGATGCGTTAATGCACTCACAGTTGTCATCCTGGCGATGTCCTCCTGATGTAGCCATCTATCATAAACCTCCGTAAACGTATATTTATGCACCATTTGTATTATGTATCAAAGGTTGTCAAATTTAGCACAACATTGATATTGCTGCGACCTTCGCGTCACCTTCCGTTGCCGAAGGGTGACCACCAGTCAACCGAGCAGCCGCAATAGACTCTGGTCACAATTGCTCTGTAGACATGGGCGCCAAGCAGCAGGATGGCGATGAGCCGTCGTCTCCACAGAAGGGCGACTTCCTCAAGCTCTTCTGGACGTTGGCGGAGAGCGAGCGCGACGTGCGTACGCAGGCGGCGGTGCAACTGCTCGCACACTTGAAGAGCAGTGCCAAGCAGGAGACCGAAGTGCAGTACACGCTCAAGCGGTTGGTACGCGGTCTGGCGTCGTCGCGTGATGCTGCTCGTCAGGGCTTTAGTACAGCGCTCAGTGGTCTGCTATCCACCTTTCCTAAGCAGCTATCATTGCAGAGCACGCACGAACTACTTCGTGATGCCATGGAAGTGCATTCGTCCATGAAGCCCATGGAGCAGCGCGAGCACATGTTCGGTCGTCTCTTCGGTCTGTTGGCACTGCACCGCTCCGGACGATTAAGTGCTGACCTCCCGCTTCTCGTAGCAGTAGTCAAAGAGCTGCTGGAGATGGCTACATTCAAGCGCTGGTTCCGCGAGACATGTTATGAGGCGGTATTGACACTTCTATCCGATGTACCTGCCGAGCAATTTGTGACTGAATTGGCTACACCGATCCACAGTGCTCTGCAGATTCAGCCGTCCAAGGGCAGTGACGAGGAAGGTGTGGAAGCCTGGAATGCCGACCAGGTGCTGCTGGCCGTTGGGGTGCAGCGTTATCTGCATGCCACGGGCATTGACCAAGACGAAGAACAGATGAAGCAGCTGCCAGAGAACTTCGCGGCCGCGAACGCTCTGCAGCGCCACAACGTGCACGTGCTGGCACGACCGCTACGTGGATCCTCAAGCTGCTACCCGCGCGTGCACTCGGCTTGGTTCGGTGTGTTCGGCCACATACTGAACCCGACGAAAGAAGATACTTCAGCAGCAATCGACGGTGAATTGTTCCAAGAGGCCTGGACTGTACTGGTAGAGAACTCTCTAGTCGGTGGCAGCAGCTCAGAGGACAATGCCCCAACTAGTCACGAACGACAAGGTCTGGCATTAAAGTTGTTCGAGCTAGTCGCTCCAAAGCTGCCAGCGCCTGTACTACGTGCCATCCTGACCCCACGATTCGTCAAGTGTCTGTACAACAACGGAGTGGCCAAGAGGAATTACTTGCACGAGGCTGCGCGTCACTGTCTCAAGTCTTTCGCCTCGTGTGCTCCAGCCGAGTTCTTCCACTTTTTCCGCAAGCAGTTCATGTCGCCTTTGTCCATTCTGGTCATGTCTACGTCTGCTGATAGCGATGGAGAGGAGGAGAAGCCCAAGAAGAAACAGAAACTGAGTGCTGGAGGCTTCGATGCGCTCATTGAGATTGAAGAGAAGAAGGAACGTGAAGAAGCGGTCACGCGACGTACAGATCGCGCTCGTGTGTGGGCTGTGGAGACCATGGTAGCTGCTCTAACTGAGCTGTTGAGCTCAAAGGGCGAAGTGGATGATGAGACCACGAAGCTGCAGGACAATGTGCTGCGTTTCCTGGTGTTCCACGCGTTCTTTACACCTTCTGATGAGGCCGAATCAGCTCCTAAGAAGAGCAAAAAGAGTAAGAAGAGCAAGAAATCCAAGTCTTCAGAGCCTGACGAGGTGGTTCAGGAGGCTTTGACTGCCACGCCTGCTCTATCAGAGAACGTGGCTAGTTACACCAAGACGCGACTGTTTTCGTTGCTGAGCTTGGGTCTTGCGGGGGCTGACGGTGCCCGTGCTAGCGCCAGCGTACTCAGTCGCATCTTTACGATCGCTCAGGGCTTACAGACTAACAACAGTGCTGTTGTTCTGCGTGAGCCTCTGAGTCATGAAGTTTCTACACAGTTTAGTGCACTGGCTGATCACATTGGCACTCTGCGTAGTAAGGAGCTGGACGAAGATACGAAGAAGACGCGTCGCCCTCTAAGCGAGGCGTTCCTGCTGCTGTTCATGAGCACGGGCCTTCAGCTCTTGGACGCTGAGCAACGTGATGATGCTGTCGTAGTGGCTGCTGATCTGGACAAGTGTTACGCTCAGCTTGTGGCGCGTGAAAATAAGAAGAGCAAGAAGAACAAGAAGGATGACACTGATGAGGAGTCCGTGGTGGTGCTGACCGATCTGCTGCTGAGTCTGCTGTCTCAAGACTCGAGTGCGCTGCGTGAGATCGTCACTCAAGTCTTCCGGTCGCTACTGCCGCTGCTTAACAGTGATTGCTTGACTACGATGGTCAACGTGTTCCAGCCGACGGATACTGACGCTGCTGAGGAAGAGGATGACGAGTTCGCGCCTATTACTGAGAATGACGAAGAGAACGAAGAGGAGGAAGAAGAAGTGGTGCTGTCTTCGGCCGACGCTGTGTCTGATGCGCTCCGCAACGACAAGAAGCTGGCGGCCTTGCATCAGGAAGACCTGGCGCTTGCTGCTATCGTCGGTCAAGTGAAGGTCCGCTCGCAGCGTAAGAAGGACCTCAAACGTGCTCGCTTGCAGACCATGCACTTCCAGTTGCGTGTTCTGGACCTGCTGCAAGTGTTCGTCTCTCAGCGTCCGGAGCAAACCGAGGTGGCTACAGCCAAGCACAACACCTTGGTGCTGTCGCTGGTGGCTCCGCTGTTCCGTGTGCTTGCTCGTGTGCAGAATGCGGACTTGGAGAAGCTGGTGCTTCGGGATCGTTTGCAAGCTGTGCTGCTTCACAAGGTGCTTCGAGCCAAGGACAAGATCCCGTCGGGTGAGGCTGCTCAAAGCGAGGCGCTGGACGCTCTACGTCAGATTGTAGAGCTCATCCGCACTGTTCCAATGGATAAGGACCACAGCGGTAAGGTCGCGTCTGCTGCGGTGGTGTACCTTGTCCGTGTGATCTGTAGAAGCGAGGCTTCTAATGAGGAGGCGCAGAAGATCATTCACAGTTCAGTACTGGACGCCTTCACCAAGAAGCACTCGCGCTTCCCGCGTACGTCGTTCGAGGAGCTACTGACCAAGTCTCCTGCTGTTGGCGCTCGCGTGCTCCTTGAGCCTCTGGCTGCTGTCGCTGCGGCTACAGAGAAAGAGGATGCGGCCGTGGATGAATTCTCCAAGTGCGAAGTGTTCCGACTGCTTACGGTGCTGCTTCGTGGCGCCACTAAGCTGCAGCAGAGTGGTGAGCTGCCCAAGACTCAGCGAAGTGCGTTCAAGTGTGTGCAGAAGTCGTTGAAGATGGCTCTTGTGCGGCAACTTTACCCTGAAAGCGTGCAGCAACTTAAGGCCAAGAGAATGAAGGTCGTGATGATGTTCGCGTTGCAACTTGTCAAGTTCTGGCGCACAGACGACAAGAAGGCGACGGATGCCGACATCCGTGCTGTGGTTGAGGCAGTGCAGGCGGTGGACTCCAAGTCGCCAGTTGTGAAGGGCATGGTGAAGCAGGTATCTGAAGCTGCAGGCATTCCGTACGCGGCAGCCAACGGCGCCAAGAAAGAGGACGAAGACGAGCTGATGCCTGAAGCAGAGGAGGTCGAGCCGAAAAAGACGAAAAAGACCAAAACCAAGAGCCCTAAGGACAAACAGAAGAAGAAGCGCAAGCGATCCATCGCCGAGGAGTAAGAAAAAGTCGTGAGTCGCTTACCACTTGGGGGCAAAAGCAGGAACAGGCGATGCATTCCTCATAAACCCCCACCTATTATAGATACTAGAGCTTTTTGTGTGACTCCACGTCCTCGTATCTGCATCGCATCAACACAACAGCCACTTCCATCTCTGTAGACTTGCATCTTCTCTCCTTGTTGCTTCGACGCGTTAAAACATGCTGACAAGCATGAGCCGATGACAAGCTCCTATACTAAAAAAAACTGTTACACCGCATTTCGGTCGGGTAGCTGGTCAGCTTGGGTCGGCCACTGGCGGGTATCTTAAGTGCTGTCCTGTTGTCTATAGCGTTGCTTTCTAGCCGCGGAACTTGCCCCACACGTGCAGCAGCACCACGAAACCCACGAACATGAGGCAGCTCACCAGCACCGTCGTGGGGCCAATCTTGAGGCCAGGAGAGTCGTCCGTGTAGAAGCGCAGGATGCCTGCCGAGCTGCCACCCATACCGCGACCAGTGTTCTGTCCCGAGCGAGCCGCAGCCACCGGGCGTCGGTTGCGAAGGCCGCTGGCAGCCGCACCTTCACCCGAGGCGGTCGGGGCGGGCTTCTTGCCTGCCAAAGCTCCGTTTGCTCCCGCAGCCTGAGAGAGAAGACGCACAGGAGCGTGTTACATGTTAAGAACGAGCTGTATGGGAGCGGGAGGAATTCAGACGGACGCACCATTGTGATGTCTTGTGTAGTGCTTACTGTAGTTGTCGGTACTGGAGACTCGCTCTGTTTGATTGTGTGGGCGGTTCGATCCAAAGCCGGGGGAGTGCTTGCCACGTATCAAAACGGGTACCGTATACTCTGATGCTAAGTACGATACGATCTGATGAAAATCTGCGACGTGTGAGAATGGCTCCAACGACAACGACTATAGATCCCAGTAAGTTATGTTCGGGTCGCGTTGCAGCTCGTTCGTTGGCTGGATCGGCTTCACTACCGGAGGGGTTTGCTGCTGCTTCTTTAAGCGAACTTTCGTGTATTTCTTCTTCTGGTAGCGCTCGTACAGCGTGCGCGGCGCGAGGGTGCTCATGAGCCCGACACAGGCCAGAAACAACGATATTGCAGCGAAGAGAAGAAATTTCGAGCGTCGAGGGTTATTTGCTTCCTGAAGTTCTGGCGTGGGAGTTGGTGCAGCTGCATCCACGGAACCGCTCGCACTACCGTCACTTTTTATCCCGTACTTGCTGTTGAAGACGTCGTCTGCAAGTACACAGAGCAGTGTGTCCTGCACGTAGCGATACAGCGCATTGCTGTCGGAGCATGTGAGACTTGTGGTTGCTGAGACGTTGAATGTCTGAAGGCTCGCGAACTGTGTAGCATCCGTCTGCCTAACTTCAAACTCGGCTAGTTTCGCTGTGGATGTGATGGACAGCACCTTCAACGAGTTTGGGAAGACAACTCCATTAATGGAGGTGATCGGATTGTTGGCGAGATTGAGTGTCGTGACCGAGTCTGGGAACGAGAAGTTGTGCAGGCTTATCAGTTTGCCATTGGATGCGATACTGTAAACCATAACGAAGGTTTTTTAGTCAAATTTGCCCAGATACAAGTAGAAATTGAGCTTACAGCTTCTTAAGACTACTGGGGAATGTGAAGTTTTGAAATGAAGTAAACGCATTCTTGGATAGATCGCTGCATAATTACCACGAAGTTGTGAGTAACTTAAGCATTTTATCGCGTGACTGAGATCGTGGATGCAAATTTGGACGTACAGCGTCTGAATTGTCGATGGGATGGAAACATTTTCTAGCCGCGATATGTTGTTGCTCTTTAGGTTGCTGCAGTGGACGAGTAAAGTCGAATTAGAACACAAGCATACCATTATCCAGCAAGCGGAGCCGAGAAAGCCACGTACAGCTGAGTGATAGATGGTAGACTCTTCACCATGACGATCTGCTTGCTGCTCAAGTCTAGCTGCGCCGCTCCATCACTGGCAGTAACCACTCTCACAACTTTCGTGCTGCAATCTGCATACTCGATTTGAGCAGCAGCGAAAGTAGTAGATGCTGTGTACTTCGACACCGTCGCAGCGGTGACAGTGCACGTGGTCGCGGTTTCCACGTTATCAGTAACCACAGCAGCCACCCACGCAGCGATAGCAGCAACTCGTATCGATCTCCTCATTCTTGCCGACAGAAACCAAATTTAAAGTTGCATATGTTGAAGTTGTCAAATACCTGTTAAATATGGTACGCTGTGTGACGTACACATATTGAACCCGGGAAAAATAGTAGTCATCCCAATCAACGGCAGACATGAGCTTGGCGGCGGCGCTGACGCAGGCGCTGGACGCGTCGTTCCCGCCCGTGGCCTTCACCATGGCCTACGGCTCGGGCGTGTTCCAGCAGAAGAATCACGACGCCAGCTCCTCCATGGTGGATCTCGTCTTCGCCGTGGACGACCCGGTTGCTTGGCACGAACAGAATATCGAGCGCAATCCACAGCACTACTCGATGCTCAAGTATCTGGGCGCTGCCAACGTCGCCGCCTTCCAGGAAAAATTCGGTGCCGGTGTGTACTATAATACACTGGTTCCTCTCACTGGCAAACTGCTCGGGACGCGACTCATTAAGTATGGAATCGTGAGCACCCAGTCGCTGTGCGAGGACTTGACGACATGGAAAACGCTCTATCTCAGTGGCAGAATGCACAAACCTGTTAGTATCTTAGCTGCGAGCGGCGACATCCAGGTGGCAAGCTCGATGAATTTGTCACACGCGCTCAACTACGCGCTGCTTTGCTTGCCTGAGAAGTTCTCGGAGCACGATCTGTACATGGTAAGCGAATCTAATTTGCTTCACAGTTGATTCTTACGATAGCCTAACCGTGTCATCATGTAAGTAGAAGATTGCAGGGATTTCATACCTCGGCGATTTCCGCATGACTTTTGGTGAGAACCCGAAGAAAGTGCGCAACATTGTGGACGGCAACCTCAAGTCGTTCCGGGAGCTCTACCAGCATAAAATTCACGTGAGAAAGATATTTTTGTCCAGACACTTGACTATTGCTAATTGCTCACTTGATGCTGCTCCTTCAGAACTCTCCTTTCATGTCTCGATCAAACTCCGACAGTGATATGCTACTCGCCAACAGCAGCGATCATAAAGTGAGGCAGACCATTATGGAAGCGCTTCCCTCCAACGTGCTTAAGCGTCTTGCGGCCAAATCCCACGCGGGTAGCACGGTCGACCACCAGACCGTCTCTAAGAAGCAACTACAGCGCGTGATCGCGTCGATTGTGTTCCGATCAAGTCGCTCGCAAAGTATCAAGGGCATCGCTACGGCTGGAGGTGTGAAATCTATCGTCTATGTCGCTCAGAAGCTCAAACGCACTTACTTCAAGTGACGTCCGAAATAACGTGATAGTGGAAAAGCGTATTCAAAAGTTATCTATCTATTGCATTAGTCTGCTTAGACGGTCAATACCTTCTTCAAGTACTCCACACGGGTCTTGGTTTCCTGTGCGAACTCCTTGTCCTCATCTTCTAGTGCGTCAATCTGTTTAATACGCTCGTTGCACTTGGCGATGAGATCAAACTCGGATTTCTTACACGCTGCCATGAAATCAGGACCGATCATGGCGAATTCTGCCAGTCCCTCCACTGCGCTCTCGCACAGATCCACATCCTCATTGGTGATAAACGCCGCTGCTGACCGGATGAAGAAGTTCTTCTGCAGCACCAGGTCCGCTGTCGAACGAGTGTTACGGATCAGATACCGCAAGAAGAACAGCGACTTGCGTTGCAGTCGGACGTCCGTGGCGCTCTCCAGATTCTGACGCATAAGCTCGAGACCCTGGCAGCTTTCTCCCAGGAATCTCTTCTCTGCTGCGGCGTGGTGACGCACTAGACACGAGATGCCAAGCAACGCTTTCACACGACACGTGACGTCCTTGTCCTCGCGGGCCAGACCGCACAACACCTCCAGTAGTCCACTCTCCACGGCCGCGTCCTGGCAGTACGGGTTGTTCTGTACAACGACGGAACAAACTTCAGCTGCCAAGGCGCGGGATGAGGCCTGTTCGTATTTCTTAATGACGTTGATCATGATGCGCAGGCCGCCCATCTTCACGAAGTTCTGCGCGTTGTCGATCTGATCGATGCGTGTCAGCAGCTCGTCCAGCAGAGTGTCCTTGTACTGCGCCAGCTCCTCGGGCGAAGGGCTATTGTCTTCATCGGCAATCGTTCCGTCCTCCTTAGCGAACACAAGACGCGGGTCTTCGCCTTCCAAGATGCGCAGAATGTCCTTGACACGCTCGTTCTCGTCAATCACACCTTCGTTCATGACCATCTCCAGAAATCGGCGCTTGTCCTCCGAGATGGGCGTGGCCTCGGTTGGTGTCGTGCCGTCCGTGTGCTTCATGGTCCACTTCATAAGCGCTTGCCACTTGGCCTGGTCTGCCATTGCTGTTTCAGTTGGTGTCGTGTAAGTAGATGTAGCGTATCGAGTTCTTATTGCTTTGTGGCTTTTGCGCGGATGTTGAATGGCTTGCGACGAGGAATCAGACAGAATCAGAAGCGAAGGTTCGGGAATAATCTAGAATCTGGCCAATAACAGGTGGAAAAGATTGACAATTACTTCAACGAAGTACCACACATTGTAATTTGCATAGTTGGAGCCGAAAAGCTACTTCGCTCCAAGACGGCGCCCGACCAATGCGATAAAACTATAAGGAGATGCAACTCGAGCTTGATATGACCCAGTTGTACATCGAATAAATATGGGGCATCAAGTTTCACCAGTCTACACTTAAGTTTGACTTGCATCACTTCACGAAATCGTTGTTGCAAACTGCGACTCGCGATTAACACATAAGCTCGGAGGGATAATAGTAGCTTTGCTACTGTGCATTACGAGTGAAGGGCATTTACTGTGTCAGGCGAAGTGCTGCAACACAAACGCTGTGCTTAAACCTATCCAGCTTGCCCTATGTCTCTACGACAATTCCTTAGAATCCAATACAAGCGTTGTCTGCCACGGTATCACACAGTACCCTCTTAGAGTTTGGCTTATTGTGCGCTTAATGCTGTCTGGTCTAGACAGCGTTTAGCGCACAATAAGCGTGAGGTGAAGAGGACAACTCTCGATAACGTGTTCTAGGTTTGCATGATTACGTACTTTTACTTATCCGGGGCTACAGGGCCACGTCGCTGAACATGAGTGGCCAATGCAGGTTCGAATGACGAACCCTTGCTTATGGAAACACGTTGAATCCGGCCCGGCACAACTCCGTCAGCTGGCACTCGGGCCTCTCGTACTTGTATGTCACTTTTGAATCTGCAATTCACCACCACAAGCAAGAAAATCAAGATGGCCGAGCACCTGGGAGCCGCTATCCGTGAACGCTACGCCTGCAAGGCCTTCCTGCCTGAACCAGTGCCAGATGAGACGCTCCGGGAGATCCTCAAACTCACTCAGGTTAGCGCCAAGACGGGAGACTCGAGAGACCTCGATACGCACTGACATGGATCTATTGCGTTTGCTTCCCTTTGTGCCACACAGCGTAGCCCTAGCGGGTTTAACACTCAGTCCTGGGTTTGCATTGTGCTGCGTACGGCCGAGGACCGCGCAGCACTGACGACTGCCATGATAGACAGCAACGTCCGCAAGGTCAACGAGGCCCCCGTCGTGGTCGTCTTCGCCGCCGACTGCGGTAAGTGGCAATGCGCAGCGATGCTTGTCTTTGCGTGTGCTGACACGTTTGTTTGTGAAACACAGAGCCTAGTAAGAACGTGTCGCGCATGCAGCAGCTCAACCGCGACAATGGTGCGCCGGATGAGTTCGTGAACAAAATTCCGGCCCTTGTAGAGCTATTTTCGGGCGAGCACAACCCGGAGGTCTCGACCGAGGCGTGGGCGTACAAGCAGGCCACGTTCGCTGCCGCAACCTTCTTGTATGCTGCCCAGGTGCATGGCCTCGCTACGTGCCCGATGGAAGGATTCGACCAGGCCGGCGTGAAGAAGGTGCTGAACATCCCCGACCGCTACAGCATCCCCGTCGTGGTGGCGCTGGGCCACGCCAACCCCGCTGCCAAGCCAGCGAAGCAATCGGTGCGCTTCCCTCCGACAGAAATGTTCTTTGAAGGCAAGTTCGGACAGTCCACCGAAAAGCTGTTTGGAGAGAACTAGACTCGCCAGTTTTATTCGAGAGCAGCTTTAGCATAATGCGTAAAAAAAAGCAAGAGTTCTCCTCTACAACCGTACCTGGTAGTTTAACTGCCTGCACCATTTCGTTTGTGTAACCGTGACAAACGCGAAACCAAGCAATACACATGGAAAACTTGTATCGGCAGATTGATGCGATAGCTATGCTGCTCAATTGAAGTAATTTACAAGGATTTCTGTTGCGGCTCAGTCTTGTCTAGCATGGCTAGGCTGGATGTTGCTTCGCTTTCCTGTCACGGTTAAACAAAATGAGTGTGATGGCATTCTAACGTATGCATTGGAGTAGTGATGCATGGCCATATCAGCCCGAAAAAACCCATTATTTTTTTATGTCTTTTTTCTAAAGCCATCCAACGACATGGTTTATTTGGGTTATTCGGAATTAAGACGAAAAAACCCATTAAAAATTTAATGGCTTTTTTTCGTCTGAATGCAATCCAACGGCAATTTGCGCAACATAATAATTGTAATGTTGCGCGAGCGACTCAAATAAAATAAAAATAATGGAACGAAACAAAAGACAATAATTTTAATGATTCGAGTTGTACTCAAAAATAGCACTTTCACGGTACACTTGCGAGTTCACCATATCAAATCACACGTCGCCACCACGACGATGGCATTGCGCTACTCATCCAAGCTGTTGCTCACGGCGAAACAGACCCGATGCCTCAGTAGCGCGCAGAAGAGAATGGGTGCCGCCATTGAGGAGCGCTACGCATGCAAGGCCTTCCTGCCCACGCCCGTCCCCAATGAGACGCTCAAGGAGATCCTGCGACTCACACAGCGAGCCCCGACCGGCTTCAACGTTCAGCCCTATGCGTGCGTGTTGGTTCGCGAGCAAAAGGACCGCGAGAAGCTGGCAGAGGCCATGATGGACAGCAACATCCGTAAGGTCAAGGAGGCCCCCGTAGTGGCGGTCTTCGCTGCCGATCTGGAGCCCAGCAAGCGTGTTCCGCGTCTCCAGCACCTGATGCACGACAACGGCGCCCCCGCGGACTTCGTGGCCAACATGCCGCATGTCGTGCGTCTCTTCTCGGGCGAGGGCGTGGTGGCAAGCACCCTCCGTGCGGCCATCGCGACAGCAGTGTCCCCTCTGATGCCAGCTCCTTCGAATGTGTCGACTGAAGCATGGGCATTCAAGCAGACAGCGTTCGCTGCGGCAACATTCCTGTACGCCGCTCAAACACACGGTCTGGCAACGTGCCCGATGGAAGGATTCGACCAGATCCGTGTAAGAAACGCGCTGGACATCCCGGACCGCTACGGTGTGCCTGTAGTGATCGCTCTTGGCCACGCTAACCCGGACGCCAAACCTGAAAAACCTTCGGCGCGACTAGACCCGACTGAGATCTTCTTTGACGGAAAGTTTGGCAATTCAAGTGAGAAGATTTTCTCCGACAAGTAACGAAAGTATGGACTCTAGCTAGACAGCTAACCTGTTTACAGTTTTTAACACACACCTTAACTGGGCATCTTAGCATGTGTGTGACCGCTTACCATTGAGCGTTGCAACACACCAAGTTAAGCCCTTTGTTCTTATCTTCACCAAAAACTCGATGGTTACCCTCTAATCGAGCCCGCCGACGCCGAAGTTTCTGGTGGTCTGAGCCCACACCTTCTCGATATCACTCGCTTGGGTCCACTGCTGCTCCAATGGACTAGTCTTCACAGATCCTGGAGTATACTGCTTCACCATTGGCATTGTCAGAGAAAGTTGGTTCGATTGATGCACCGATTCCCCTGATGAAGCGCCCTCCTCGGATTGATGCACCGAATCGTCCGTCGACTGCTGCTTCGAGTTGGTGTCGTCAGAGCCCGGCGAGTATTTGGTGATTGCAGAGTAAGGCTTCATCGCCTCGAGAGCCGCCGTGCCATCTCGAGAGGTGAAGTTTCCGCTGCTTACCAGAGTATTCTCTTCACACGCGCGACCCAGAACCTTCGTACATTCATCCACTCCGGTGGCAGCGTAGAGAAAACCTTCTCCTTTTTTGTATAGAGGATTCTCCACACTATTAAAGTAGTTACCTTCGGCAAGCATCCACGCGTTGCCGTCGAGCTCGAAAGAGTGGTTGGAGAGGTTATCCCAGTAATTATTGGCGACGTGTGCGATAACGGAAGAGTTTTTATCACCAATTTTTGGAGAGCGTCCAGACGTTGAGTGAACGTAGTTGTTGAGCAAGCTAACACCCGTCTTCTTGCCGTAGAGCAGGATAGTCCAGTAGTGACGTCCATTGCAGGTGGCAGAGTAGTCGGTTTCTCCGTCAAAGTCCGAGTTACTTACCGTCATGGTGGCGACGCCGGCCTTGTTCGTGACGAGCATTTGACGCCCCACACGGGAGACCTTCACGTGGTCAATCCAAATATTGTTCATCGTCTTGGTGCCATTGACCATTCCCTCCATGTAGAGCGCGTCGCCACCCCAGACAAGATGACGGTTCAACTCGGTGATGTGAATGTTTTGGACGATAATGTTGTCACCTCTGAGCGTGATACCCTTGCCCATGATGACCCCGAGTTTGCCGATACCACGAATGGTCTTGTGACTGGTGACGTTCATACGCCACCGATACGCATTATCATACGTCACCGTCGTCTCCGTACCATTCTCACAGCCACCCGTGTTGTTCATGCCATTTTTGAGGATCACATCTTGACTCTTGAAACCATTATTGGCAGCGATGCATTCGCGGGCGCTCTGTGGACGACAACCAATCTCGGTTGTCTTGCCTTCGGTTCCCCGAAAGTCGAAAGTCTTGTTCAGCACGACTACGAGTGGCTCCGATGCGTTCAGGTAGTCGATCAATTCCTCGTTTGTTTTCGGGTACACGACGGTGCCGTTGGCTCCACCAGTTGTACCTGCGGCAAGACCAGGAGCTGTGCCGATAGTGAAAGCACTCGCACTCTTGACTGCTAGAGCCAATGCAGCGGCGATAGCGAGTCGGAGACATCCCATGCTCCTCTGGACTGTGCTTCAGAGTGAAATCTGACTTGTGGTTTTGAAGAGTCCTATCGTAGAATGACGAAGTTGCTGAATTGTTGGGTCAAATTGAGTGTACGCGACTAAACCGCGTCAACAGCAAGTGCCGTTTGCGATGAACTTTGCCGTGTGGCGCGATAGGCGATGATCGATTAGTCGTGATGGGACTGGAGTAGCCACTGACTATTCTCCAGTCTACTGTGTAGTCAAACTTGTACGTGTCGTGAGCAAGCTTCGAGTACGCGTGAAAATCTGCACTCGGTACAGCTATGGGGAAACTATACTTGCCACGTGTAGGCACGCACAACTGTACTCGACACGGAAGAAGTCCTGGTGCTTTCTGCAGTACGTAACGTACACTCTGATGATTGTACACCGCAAACAATGCAACGAGCGTAAACAATGAAGATGCACACTGTGAATTGCATATGACGGAATCCAGTTCTTGCCATTTTTCTGATTTTGGCCGATTTCTTGGGTTTAAAAAGAGAAACCCATATTTTATCCAACGAACTTGTAGAACTTTCGATGAAAATGTCGCTTGCCATCCCTGCCAATGGTTTATTTGGGTTATTCGGAACCCAACTCAAAATAGTCAAATTTTGGGTCGTAATAATGTATCCTTGGATGACATTCAGACGAAAAAAACCCAATTAAAAATTTAATGGGTTGTTTTCGTCTGAATGCCATCCCGGCCAATCAGATCTCTCGAAATATTTTTCCATTCCCATTTAAGTTGTCAGAAAAATAGTACTCCCTCCGTTTCAGATTACTTGACCAAATTTAAGGGTTTTTTTAATGTGCTGACAAAGTTTGATCGGGGCCATAAAAAATTAAGCGTTCCCAGTTCTACTTTTAACTTGACTAAATCTATGCGTTAAATAATAAAACCTTGGGGTAAAACAAAAAAAAACGTGGCTGTTCTGTGGATGCGATGAGCCAATAGGATGAATACATTAGATATATTCCACCAATCAAACCAATTGGTTAAGTAACCTGAAACATGATTTGACCAAGTAATGTAAAACAGAGGGAACATTAAAAACCACAGTCGTGCCTTGTAAACCACAGCCTTGGGTTTGTGTCATATTGACAGGAGATTTCGCTAAGAAAGGGGAGCAATCACCCCTCTCATACGATAAATGTAGTCGTGTATCGGCGATTTGGCTCGGAAGTTAATACAGGGGCACGCAAAAAAAAAAAAAATGCAGAGCGAAACGTGGATGCGATCAATAAAACTACTAAAGACAGGTTAACGAATTGTAGGTGAGAGATCTTCAGTGTGATGAAAAATGGCAACGGTATGAGTCGCTAAACTCCCGTTGGTCAGTTATCTCATACGGCCCAGGGAAGCACAAGATATCACTTCGTCCAGGCAACCATACTCTAATCAAGCTAACCTGATCATATGATTGGACTGCTCAAATCCCACTCTATCCTCCATGACCTCCGTCGTGGCAGGTTTCTCGCTATTTTTCCCATCTGAGCAATCGCATTAGGAGCAGATTATTGGCCTGAGAAATTCGCATCAAGAGCTTTCGAATTGAATGGTGCCGTGGAAAGTCATTTGTCGCTTCAGCGGCAATTTTAGAGTATTCCCGACTGATCGACCAAATTCACAATGTTTTTGCTCCCCCGTCTTAGCAGGATCTCCTGTTATTAAATATGGCTAAACCCAAAGCTACAGCGATTGTAACAACAGAAATTAAATTCTTCGATGCGACGAATTCGTGTACACATTGCGCGGTCAAGTTGAGATTATTTTCAATCAAAGCAATACTGAAAGATTCACATTAAGCAATATCAATTTAAGAGAATCGAAATCAAGATTCAAAATGAGCTTTGGTGCATTCAAAGTGAAACTTCGAAAGATTCAGAGTTTGGCATGCGCTCCTGGTCGTTGAATGGCGAGGACACTTTTGCAATAAACTCCGGAGCAATCTTTGAAGTGATACAACCTCCGCTCATTTCTCAACCTTTCGCCTCAGCCTCGCATGTCTTCTCAAACCGTCATCCCGAAGCACTCCCCAGCATAAAAGCACCGCGTACTCAACGCGTACCTCGCAGGAAGAGCGGACTGGCTGTCCGTAGCTGCAAACAACGATATCTCCCGCTTTATGGCCTACTGAATTGCAGATATTGGCCGTGTAGAGCAGGCGGCGCGCGATCCAGCTTGGTGAAGGTCACACTGGACGTCAAGGAGCAGCTCGAAACGTACCTGAACGAGAACTGCACCTACACCACAGAGGCCTATTCTCTGGTTCGACCTGAAGGTGCAGCTGTCGACGTCGACTATTAGACGCCCCTTATTAGGTATGCTCTGCATCGTTAAGCAAACTCGAGTCGAGCCTATGACCTGCAACAACGAGACAAACAAGACTAAGCGCCGAAAGTTTGCAATGAAGCTCAAGAACCATCCTAAAGAAGGTGACTATATTGTACATTTTTAACGAAACAGACTTTAACGTGCATTGAAAACGTGGGAGAGGTCGCTCGAAGATTGGCAGGGCTACTGTCATCCTACCGCCTTCCAAAGGTACGAACCTTCAGGTCCATGTGTCGTGAATTCGATGTCGCTTCTGTACCGCCTCGAGAGAGAGAGAGAGAGAGAGAGAGATACAGCAGTCGGATGGAGCAGAATACAGACTGTATCGAGGCGATCTACGAGACCGTGAAGTCATCAGACTTCTTCAAAGCCCCTGCTGTAATGGGCCTAGTGTGTGCCCACTACTTCGGCTTACATATGTGCGCACGTGTATGATGAAGTGTTAAGTAGTTTTCCTTAGATTAACTACATTTTCATCCGAAAGTATCGATTAACTTAAATATGTAAAACAAAGCCGATTTACGGTAAAAATGAGAAGTGTTATTTATGATTTGTGTCTTTGTTTGGGTTTCCTCCTAAAAGTGATATTGTCTATGAAAGGTATTTGCCAACGAGTGGCTGGCAGAATCCTACTGCTGTAATTGATAGAAATATGTTGCCTTTCTACCAATAGGAAGTCTAAATGCATGCAGGCAGACCAGTGGTCTGACAAATGTATCCATTGATGTATCGCACGCCAATGGGAAACCCTACGTAACCAAGTGGCTACTTGCGTGTAACCCCGTTACACCTACCTTGGAAAGAAGATCGTCGACGTATTAGTCATAGCCCACACAAGGACAAACAGAAGCCGGATTGATAACGCGCAAAGACCTGGTCAGTCTGCCCTGCCCCCTGATGTGCGACCCCATTGAGGACTACTTCTCGGTAAATCACTCTCTATCGAGACGAGATCTGTGATCGCAGTAGCATGGTCAACACGATGCAGTTCCTCGAGCGAGCTTTTCGCAACAGTATTAAGAAAATCACGCCTATGTTAGTCACGAAAATGGAACCTCACACTCAAGACGCCGTGAATGTTGCGGAAGATATGAAGGACGTGGTCTAAGGAAAGTAAACGGATAGGAACTGTCTCCACCTATCCACTTTGAATGCACCAAATCTTATTTTAAATTTCGATTTGCTTTCCCTCAAATGATTTTTGCATAATGTGTATCACTTTGACTGAAAATAATCTCATCTTGACCGGGAATGGTATAATCACACATTATTCGTCAATTCACTCCATATGTCAACTCAAGATTGGCCAATCAGAACCAAGAATCATTTTGTTTTACTTACTGACAATAGCAATCTATAGTATAGAATAGAGTATGCAGTGGTTGGGTATCTATTCAATCTCATCCCTCAATGTGTCATCGTGCGTGCACATTACATTACACAGTAGCACTTGAAGATTCCAGGCATCGTCTTGCTAAGCATTCCTTCACTGGACCCTCGAGCCCGTCATTTCTACCACAATGGGAGCGACCAGCGTGTAAGACGAAGTGGTTTGGATTTCTAAGTAACGCTGCGGTGTCACGAGTTCGGATTGCAGTTGGTAAAAGTGATGATTGGTGGCTTGGTGGATGATGCCTCGGCTGCACTCGTGTGACACAGGTGGATGCTGGGGGTGTGCGGATTGTGTGGAAACATGTTGGCGTCTGGACGTAGATGGACTCGAAACTACACAGAAAGCGTGTCTCTATGAAGATTCATATTCAGAAAAGCAAATAGACACTACAGGCCAGGCCCGGAGAGACGCTTGAGCCCAAGCCCGAACTTTCCCCTACGAGGAGTACCTGAAGGTTGGTGGAAAATCACCCTGGAGAACGTAATCCAGACCGACCTTCTCATGCTGTAATACCACCCAACAAGAACATTAGCACGTGCCCAATATGACGCTGGCCCTAAGGACATACGCTGGATGCCTCGAGGACGGATATCTCCAAGTTGAACAACAAAAGCACGTGTAGACGTGACTAGTAGGACTGACTGCCAGGGCGAACACCGTAAAAGCATCTGCGCCATGATGAACAGCGCTCGATGCTCTTGAGCCAAGATGAACGCCATACAAGGCTGTCGCACCAGGATACACGCAAGATGTATGCTGAGTTAGAGACATCCCGAGTCTGTCCCCACCGTGTGTACCACGATGAAGGACGTACAAGGCGTCCGCGCCAAGATTGCATGATGCAATTCAGGAGGGAAGTGTCGTTTTCAGCGTGCAGCCTCATGAGATCGTTCCCACGCTCAATCCAGGAATGTAATTAAGTCTCACGATGGCACCGCTGGAAAACAGGTGTATCCTGGTAAAGGCAACCCAAGCACTTCTCCAAGATACACTGTGAGCCAGGGATACTTACTTATCAAGACCATGTCTGCGCCAAGATGACAAGATAACAACCAACTATTAACCTTTTTGTTGCCAAAATTTTACGTGAAAATTGTATAGTAGTATTTCCATAATAAAATGCAAATAATGCGTACATGGTTAATTTTACTCCGCAGCTCGCAACATAATAGTATCATACTGTATGGGTTTACCAATAATTATTGCACTTATTGTAGTTCAACCAAGCAATATGCTTCGTTTTCCGCAAACTGCCTGATTGGTCCAAAATATTAATTGTAAAACCAAGCATAGTGCAGGGTTTAGGAACATCAGAAGCAAAAGGGTTAGCCTACGAGCCGGTAACGAAACCAAGTAAAACGCATGCTGAAGTTCAACCACGACCAAGTGCAAAACTGTTGAGTGGACAAGATCGTCTCATCCTGAAGTCAAGACATTCGCTCCCGTCCATACTAAAGGCTTGGACAAGCTAAGCTGCAACCTAACTACCATTTAAGATTAAGACATCTTTATTGAATACAAGATAAAACAAGAAGGATGCTGAATGATATGAAGACGAAGACAGAAGAAGTCAGGAGAAGAAGACATAGGATCTATTGATAACCCTTAACAGAGTTTGTTCACCCCCGTAGAGTACAACTGTTCTGCGTGGAGCAAGCCAGGATGGAAGCACTGCCTCGAAAAAGCAATCAAGCCGCCTGAGCCCCAACCGTCCGAGCAAGCTGATCAAGAAAAGACTGAATCATCACCTATCTTGCAGCGGGGCTGCCGTGGCTTAGCGTCAGAGGAAGACGATTAACTCAATGAGTTATGGGTTAACTCAACACCTTATTAAACGTTAATAGGCCTTAATATCCGAAGACACCAACTAACAACGACCTTAATAAAAGGACTTTACTCTTTGTGTTCTGAATCCAAACTGTTTATTTATCTTTTATTGCGGCAAGCCGCCTATGTGGTAAATGTATGTG
>NW_008649037.1:137758-138840 GCF_000247585.1 Phytophthora nicotianae INRA-310
CCGTGGTCCAGACCCTGAAGATAAATGGCGTCGCCACCCCACACAAGGTGTCGGTTGAGCTCGGTAATGTGGATGTTTTGCACGATGATGTTATCACCAACAAGTGTCAAGCCCTTGCCCACGATGACACCACTCTTGCCGATACCACGGATAGTCTTGTTGCTCTTCACATTCATGCGCTTAAGAGGAGCCTTGTCGTACGTCACCGTCACTTCGGTACCGCCGGTACAACCGCCAGTGTTGTTCATGCCACCCGGCTGGAGGATCACATCCTGGCTTTTGAGGCCGTTGTTCTTGGCCATGCATTCGCGCGTGTAATCCGGACGGCAACCCGTCTCAGTGACCGTCCCTTCCGTGCCACGGAAGTCGAAGGTCTTGTTCAGTACAACCACCAGCGGCTCCGAGAAGTTCAGGTAGGCTATCAGCTCTTGGTTCGTGGTAGGGTATACGATAGTCCCGTTGCCTCCACCGGTGGTGCCGGCAGCAAGACCTTCGGGTGTACCAACGGTAAAGCCGTTTGCGCTTCTGGTGACGAGGGCCAACGCAGCGACTATAGCGAACTGGATGCGTCCCATACTGGAGAAGAGTAGTAGTCTTGACGTCGGCGGATGCGGTGGTGTAGTGCTCGAGGCAAAGCAAAATTGAAAATGATCGCTGGTAGCGATCGCTGAGCGGGGCGCGCTGTTGAGTTCAACTGTCCTAACAACCGTTGTTGACCAGCAGTGAGTTCTGTACAGACCCGAGACCTCATAACAACATCAACAAATACCTTACAGACAGCTGGGGGCACTGTTTCACCGCTCAATTTAAACTCAAAGATCTTTTCTTGCCTAATAAGCATAAAGGAAAAAACGAAATACGACAGTAAAATTACTAGTACTAGGAAATCTTACAATTGTCCTACCGGTTTTCTGCTTCCATCGTATGCTGCACCAGAAAAGTTGATCCATTGATTGCGTTTGTCTGTTTCCGTTCATGCACAGGTTGTGTGAGTCACAAACGACTCCGCGCCCTCGTCTCAAACAGCCACAGGTCTCCGCGATGTGTCCACAGTCCGTGTTTCCTATTTACCCTAGCTTCGT
>NW_008649037.1:141690-143633 GCF_000247585.1 Phytophthora nicotianae INRA-310
GAGAGGGTCGTTTGAGGCGAGGTAGTTCACCAACTCACTGTTGGAGGTCGGGTACACCGTTTTGCCGTTAGCTCCGCCAGTGGTTCCAGCGGCCAAGCCTTCGGGTGAACCGATGGTGAATGCACTAGCACAGTCGGCGATGAGAGCCAAGGCAGCAGCGAGAGCAAGGTGGACACGGACCATTTTGGAGAACGATGAGTGTTTTGGCTGTGTGTCGGCGCTTTGAAGTGCTCGAGGCAAATTTGAGAATGGCTTTACTAGTAGTTGAGCTGGGTGTGTGGTTGCTTGACCTGCACCGCCCTGTGGGCGATGATATCAGGGGCACGGACATACAACTAGAAGGCAACGCAGGATCGTTTTGCTTTAGGAGCTGAGCAGGGCGGATGTTGTGGGGACTGCTGTAAGTGGGGTAGCATTCCTTCAACTTTTTTTTTCGCAGCGTCAATGCAATACGACAGCGAAACCGACGGCACGAATTTAGGATTCCGTGGACAAATACACACCACCGTGTGCTAACTCAGAAGACACAACCTGACATGATCTCATTCTCATTAACCTTTTATAGTATTTAGAATAGTTTAAAGGATGCGTAAAGTTACGAACTCGGTAAGAAGTCCAGTTCTGAGGGGTGGATTTTTTGATACTTTTCCAAATGGGTCAGCGCAGGATCATCGGTATTCGATGCTCATTACCGTAACCATCACGAAGGCGAGCATTGTTCACGACTCCCTTGTTGTCAATTCAATCTCCTATTCCCTTCAGATGTGCACCAGCCGGATTCAGGCATTCGACTTCAACAAAAACGACGGGGTCTCTTAATGTCGGTATTAATTATGAGAAACAGAGTATTTTTCGCTGATCGCGAAGGCAGATGTTTTGGCTCAAGATGTAGTACGTTGCAATGTGCCAGCCAGAGCCAATGGTCCAAGGTGTTAATGCATTAGACTTTATTGTAGTGGCTTATATTTAGTTGAAAAAAATGCTGTATCACTCTGCAGGTGTCTTGACATCATTAACAGAGTCATGACTGGGTAATTAATATGTAAAAAAAATCATGCAGTATCTCGCTTTTACTGAGTCTACAGCTCAGAATACAACCGCACAATGAAGCGGTCATAGACGGCGCATCAAACGCATGCGCCGCAACCGCGCTAGTATCCGGGCAAGCATATGACAGAGCACTTCTTTACCACTTGATCCAAGAAGACTTAAACTTATTATCTTGAAGGCGAAGTAAAAAAAATGCCTTCATAAAAGGTTTGAGCAAGGTACACACGAAATATGTGGTCACTCTGTGTTGTAAGTTACAACTTGTAACTGCTCGCACCTGAGATACGCAAAACCGTGTAGGCGCTGCTTGCCCGCAATAAATTTGTCCGCGGATACAGTGTCGCGTGCTTCTGGTGTGCCCAATGCCAGAGTAAACAGATGTCCAAAACTTAAAAAATAAAAAGAGTGGAGATGGCTTGAGGTGTGTAGTGCTCAAGGCGAGACAAACTAGATATGCTAGCGCGCTATCGAGGTCAACAGTAGTAACAACATCACCGCTGGAGACCCGGGATTTTGTAGATAGCATCAACAGAGTTCTTGTAGAGTGATCAGAGACATTATTCTACTGCACACTGTACGAGTCATGGGCCCTACCTTCACCCCACTGTGCGAACGCCGGCATTAGATACAGCAGCCTAATATGTTGTAGTATATGTTCCTCTTTTACTACGACAGTGCTGGTACTAGTATAATATCCCAAGCACTTGCCCGATACTAGTCAACTTTGCTGAGGATCCACTATATACTACACCATCCACTGATAGTATGCCGCCCAGCATCGCGCACGACACGACTCCACGCCCTCGTCTCAAACAGCCACAGGTCTCCGCGATGTGTCCACAGTCCGTGTTTCCTATTTACCCTAGCTTCGTTCTTTCCTGACAGTCGGACTT
>NW_008649037.1:143733-145282 GCF_000247585.1 Phytophthora nicotianae INRA-310
CCCGCTCCGTTTCCGCGGCGATAGCGACTCTCATATAATTAATATACTCGAAGAATGTCAAACCTTGTATTGTACTAAACCCGAGGGCACAAGCAAATTGCATTAAATGCATATATTTTTCGATCTCTGCAGCACCTCCACCGGCAATTCGTGACGATACAACCCATTCTGAGATGGACAAAAACGAGATACTCGATCGCGAGCATCGAAGCCGTACGCCAAACGTAGCAAGCCCGGTGGTACTCTCAACAGGTTTTGAAAGGTTTCTATACATTTGGTCAGTGTTCGAGAATTCGTTGTAGTTCGCCAAAGTATGGCGAATCATGAGCATAATTTCCCTGCCAACCACGTTGTTCCATGGCACTCCTGAAGACTCGTCAACTTTGCCGTATCTTCCGATGTACACCAGCCGTATCCTGAGACGGAACTTCAACAAAAATGGATGTGGACCTCAAAACTTGTATTAATTATGAGGGCTGTTGAGGATGTCGTCTGTTTTCGCTGCTCGTCACTTGTGGCTGACAGCCAAGCTACAAATCGTGCGTTTAGCCGTGCGATCGCTGCTAAATAATGCGGTCGCCCCAACGTCATGTGCCATCTTGTGCCGTTGTAAAACGAGCAACTATCGTCAATTTTCTACAAACAATTTGACACTGAGGACATCAGTGGAGGTGGAAAAAAGCGTCTTTCCGTTCAAGCCTATTTTCCAGGTTTTCGCCCTGTACAACGTGTAGAGTTGCGATATCCTTGCAACATACCAGCACACACTACTGTAGGTATCTGACTATCCGAATACCAGCGATGTTGTAGCGTAAAGCGACTGCAATGCATATGTGCCGGGAGTGAATCCATGGTCTTAGTTGAATCAATTGATATGGCAGGTGTGCCGGATCTGATAGGGCAGAAAAGCTAATAGTTTAGGATTCGTGAGAGATACAGCAGCGTTGTACATTGTAAGGCAACAGCCTATTGAAAGGGTTAACAGCAGTGCTGTATCTTTCACGAATCCTAAACTATAAAAAGGGGTTGGCCCTTTAACATTGAATTTGTCTACGGCTATTTTAGCTCGAATTTTTAACAGGTTGATCGATGGTTACAATCTCAAACGAAGAATCGAGGCAGCCATCCCAAGCTATAGTATTGCACTTTGTGATCGTGACCGATGAAGTTCATCTAGAGGTGTTCACCCGATGAGCACCTCTGGTAAACTAACTGTTTCGCACTGAATAACATCTCCAACTTTCAAAGTAGTAGAAGGCATTCCTAGGTATGGAGCGTTTTTCTTCGATACAAACTTTTGCGCTGGAAGTATTTTCTTGTTTATTAAATGACATCCATACTATTCATTACACGCTACGAAATGCAAATACAACTAGAAGGGAGCCAAACCTATACACTCATCGCGTCTACCAGTGCAATCGCTTCAACAATTTCTCTCCTCTTACTCCAGCTTGCCAACACCGAAGTTGCCAGTGGTCTGCTGCCACTCCTTCTCCAGGTCGCTTGTTTGCACAGCCAGCTTTCTCGATTGGGACTCCTGCTGCACCGA
>NW_008649037.1:147372-148798 GCF_000247585.1 Phytophthora nicotianae INRA-310
TCTTTACATTAATGTCGTACGAATGTCGACCGAGGTTACGCTTACGCAGTACCGTAGAATTAATCCGTTGAGGGCTGTCTATTACCTCATTCTGAGGTATTCCCTGTATAAATGCAATTGGGCCTCACAATGAGCAAATTGTTGCTATTCGAAGAGTTATTAGACTTCCATTACTGTTGGACTGTCGAGCATCACTCTCTGGCGCATTAAAAATAACCGATCGAACCTTGACCGACTAATTCTAGTTTTTCTTATTAATATTTTTAATTCTCGGACCGTCGAAGTTGTAGAGATCATACAGAAAGCACGCGCTGCAACCACGTAGATATAGGCAAGTATGCGGGCAGGATATCCCAACTTGATCCAGAAACCGAGCAACTTCACGGCCAAATACCGCCGCCGGGGCTAATTGACTACACTGATAAGACGATCTAGCTACACCTGTAGAACCTAGTGAAGAGCGATATAACCAATACTCGCGCGTATGGACCCATTACCGTGTACACGCACGTTGCTGTTTGCCTACAAACAACAGTATCATCAATAAATTCGCCCACGGCCGTGCAGTTGCGTGCTTTCTTGCGTAGCATACGGAACCATTCGTGATCGAGTTTCACTTCAAATTTCGTGAGGGACCACAATTCTTAGGGCTCTATGTTGTGTGCATGGAGCGTGTAGGCTCTTGGTAGCGTTGAGCAGACACGACCGCGGATTGATGTGTTACGTTAGTCCTTCAACAAAAATAGATTAATATCTGTGCGTCGTGTTATCGCTGTTCGTGCGTCAATGCGCTTAAAACACCATGGCGGTACATCACGCGAAGTGTTTTCAAGCTCCTAGCTCAGCCACTGCCAGCAAGCTCATTCTCAATTTTCCCTCGCACCGATCACACCACAACTTCCTGAACTTCATAATGGTCCGCGTCCACCTCGCTCTCGCCGCTGCCTTGGCTCTCATCGCTAATTGCGCCAGCGCTTTCACCGTCGGTTCACCCGAGGGTCTGGCCGCCGGAGCCACTGGCGGAGCAGGTGGTAAGACCGTGTATCCGACCTCCACTACCGAGTTGGTGAACTACCTCGCCTCAAACGACCCTCTCGTCATTGTGCTGAATAAGACCTTCGATTTCCGCGGTACTGAAGGAACGACTACCGAAACCGGTTGCCGACCGGACTACACTCGCGAATGCATGGCCAAGAACAACGGCTACAAGAGTCAGGATGTGATCATCCAGGGTGGAAACATGGCCACCACTGGAGGTTGCACCGGTGGCACTAAGGTCACGGTGAAGTATGACAACGCTGCTCTTAAGCGTATGACCGTTCTGGGCAACAAGACCATCCGTGGTATCGGCAAGAGCGGTGTCATCAAGGGCAAAGGATTGACGCTTGCCGGAGACAATATCATCGTGCAGAACGTCCACATCACG
>NW_008649037.1:152208-153270 GCF_000247585.1 Phytophthora nicotianae INRA-310
TATGCTGAACAACTACATCCACGGCACTTCTGGTCGTTCTCCTAAGATTGGCGGTGACAGCGCTGCGAAGGTTGTCGCCCACGTCGCCAACAACTTCTGGGGCAACAACTCTGGTCACTCTTTCGAGATTGGCTCGAACGCTTGGGTTCTTGCTGAGGGCAACTACTTCAGCAACACGAAAATGCCTCTGTACACGGGCACGGACGGAGCTTTGTACGCTGCAACTAACAGCGACGAGTGCTCCAGCTACCTCGGTCGTTTGTGCACGGGCAACAAGGTCGTCAACAGCGGCAGCTTCCAGTCTCGTAACGGTGGAACTGCTCTGAACACGATTAAGGGTGTCTCTGCTTTCGTGAACTACAAGCCGGATACCTCCAAGACGACGAGCGGCTCTAAGCAGCAGGAACAACAGGAGCAACAGGCGTCGCAGACCAGCGACCCGGAGCAGCAGCAGTCTTCCCAGAAGGGTGAATCGGCCCAGGAGGAGTCTTACGTAACGAGCGGTTCCGAGCAGCAGCAGGAGCAGCAATGGGGCGGCTCGTTGCCGTACTATGGCGGTTCGGAGCAGTACTGGGGTGGCTGGCAAACTAGAAAGCTTGCTGTCCAAGCCAGTGCTGGTGATTTGGAGAAGGAATGGCAGCAGACCACGGGTAACTTCGGTGTGGGCAAGCTGGACTAAGTGGAAGTTGTAGAAGCTACTGCACCGGGGAAAGTATTCTACTACAGAGCGGGGGGCTCCTAGATTGTTTCGTATACGGTAGTGTTTGAGAGATATAGATAACTGGTGTCAATGAAAAAATCATGAATTTGCTTCATTACTGATATTTTTATATAAGTACATCCGATTGTAATTCAGTCAATTTGAACATCGTTCGAAGTATCATTCATGCCACATTTCCACTTCATACGTTTCGATTAGTGTGCAGAGCACCAATGCTAGAGCGTTTGGCTATAGGCGGATGGGCTACATTGATCTGCCTTCTTTGATCTCCCCAGGGTAATTTTTAAAGGGTCGTATTCGGGCATGACGTGGACTTAGTTCGAAGGTATGGCTAGCATAAC
>NW_008649037.1:153370-157298 GCF_000247585.1 Phytophthora nicotianae INRA-310
CATTGATCTGCCTTCTTTGATCTCCCCAGGGTAATTTTTAAAGGGTCGTATTCGGGCATGACGTGGACTTAGTTCGAAGGTATGGCTAGCATAACCTCATCGTTATCGAGGAGTATCACTCAATATAGCAATTTCAGAAGCTCTCAGACTTCTCTGTTGAGCATGGCCATGACTGCGCTAACAACTCGCCGAGCTATAACGAAAGAAATACAGTACCAACTGTAGCAGGCTTGGAAAGTGTGGCGAACGTGATGAGACCCAACTTACTCAGAGCATTCTACATGTACATTACTCTAAACCAACACATACAGCTACAACAAATGCACCACAGCCATGATCTACTTTCCATCAACTGTATTACTGGTTACACTACATTCTCGAAAACGTGAATCCATATCAGCTCTATGAAAGGACACTATCAACTGTGCCTAGGTTGCTGAGAATAATTTCACTGCTTGCTCCATTCAGTCAAGCTTGCCCACACCGAAGTTATCAATCGTCTCGGCCCACACGTTCTCAATGTCGGTAGCCTGGATGGAGGATTGAGTCGTCTCAGATGAGGGTTTCGCCGTGCCAGGAGTGTAGTCCTGCTGCTCCGTCTGCTCCGCCGAGTCGCTTGATTGAGTGGTCTGTTGCTGCTGCTCTGAGTCGCTTGTCTGAGCAGAGCTCGACGTGTAGCCAACAAAGGTAAGGATCGTCTTAATGGTCTCGAGAGCAGTCTCACCGTTACGAGATGAGAAGTTGCCGCTGCTGACGAGCTCATTAGCCACGCACGAGCGACCGAGGAGGCTGCTGCACTGGTCGTCGCTACTGGCGGCGTACAGAGCACCTTCTTCGTCCTTGTTGTACAGAGGCATCCTGGTGTTGGTGAAGTAGTTGCCCTCGGCAAGAACCCAAGCGTTCGAGCCAATCTCGAAAGAGTGACCAGAGTTGTTACCCCAGCAGTTGTTGGCGACGTGGGCGACAACCTTCGCAGCGCTGTCACCGCCAATCTTAGGAGAACGACCAGAAGTGCCGTGGATGTAGTTGTTCAGCATACTGAACTTCGTCACACCGTAGAAGATGAACGACCAGTAATGGTGACCGTCGCACGAAGCCGAGTAGTCCGTGTTGCCGTCGAAGTCGGAGTTACTGATGGTCATCGAGTCGGTACTGGCCTTGTAGGTAGTGATGAACTGACGACCAACGCGAGAGATCTTGATGTGGTCGAGCCAAATATTTTTCATAGGCGTGGTGCTGTTATCGGTACCTTGAATGTAGATGGCATCTCCACCCCAAACGAGGTGGTGGTTGAGCTCCGTGATGTGGATGTTCTGTACGATGATGTTGTGGCCGTTGAGTGTCATGCCCTTGCCCATGATAACACCGCTTTTGCCAATGCCACGGATAGTCTTGTCGCCCTTAACAGTCATACGCTTCAGAGCTGCCCTGTCGTACGTTACCGTCGTCTCCGTACCGTTGTCACAGCCACCGGTGTTCGCCATACCGCCCTTCTGAAGAATCACATCTTGGCTCTTAAAGCCGTTGTTCTTGGCAATACATTCACGAGTGTACTGGGGACGACAGCCAGGTTCGGTGGTCGTTCCCTCGGTTCCACGGAAGTCGAAGGTCTTGTTCAGTACAACCACCAGTGGCTCTGAAGAGTTGAGATAAGTGATCAGCTCTTCATTCGTGGTAGGGTATACGACGGTGCCATTGCCTCCACCGGTGGTGCCGGCAGCAAGACCTTCGGGTGTACCGATAGTGAAGGCGCTTGCACTCTTAGCGACGAGGGCCAATGCAGCTGTCAAAGCGAAGTGGATGCGTCCCATACTTCAAAAGGTGGAGAGGTCTTGAGAAAGTGTAGTGCTCAAGGCGAGGCAAATTTGAGAATGACCGTTTGCTAACATTAGTTGATCGAGTTCGAGCCCACTGTACGGCCTGTTGGACCTTGTCCATGCGTACCAATGAAGCATCTTCAACTATTTACTTGAGGGGTTCCTTATAACTCCGCACCGGCGCTTTCTCACTTCCTAAATAACGGCTGAAAGATCTTGAGCAGAGCACGCTCCATTAGTCCTTGCGATGTCGTTTGCCACCATAAAAACCATACGCTGACCCGGTTGCTGGAGATGTGTGCGCGCAACGTTGACTCCACAAAGTTGACTGTAATGGGCGGCTGCTCGTCGCAAACGACGGCATGGTGAAGCAGGTCAGGTGATGAGTCCACGCGGGAGAATGTAACACGCTGGAGTCGGACCTGTCATCCCTTAAATTTTCTCTCGCTAAGTAATGAGGCGAATAATTGTATGTTTCTGACGTCTACTTATGCCAATAAGGGGATTGCTCATTTGTACGCTGGCTGATTGAATCAATCATTGTTGGCCAGATTGATCGTATCGTAGTGAGCTTAGTGTCGCCATCCGAATAAACAAGACAAGGTGAGCGTTAATGCACACACGTGGCACAGCAAATAATGCACAACTTGCTCTTTGATGTTTCCGTAGATGTTTGTCCATTGAACACGGTGTTAACTATTCGAGAACGGTCAGTATATACTTATTTTTCACAAAACAACCCAACCTATTGTTCGTGACAGTTTCGGCCTCTACGTTATCTTGAGATGGGTACCAGACGAAATCTCAGATCCAACTTCAAGGAATGCGCGACTAGCGTTTTAGATTTCCATAACTTGTATTAATTTAGAGAAACCTCTCACCATGATTACGTTTTCAGCTGTTTTCGCTGATCGCTCGCTGGGCGGCTCGTTGTCTAGCTGCAAATCCTGCGTTGCTGAAAATCCATGATGCGAAATGCACCCGTCGATTACAGGTATTAATTGGAAACGTCGTCGATTCGTCGATTGCTGTCTAGATCCCGCTTGATGCGAGACTCAGCATTAGTGCCTGCGAAGGACACCAGTTCCATGCTGCTCACACGTGAGAACGCCGCGAACTCTTCAATCACGTCGACCACCCAAATTGATTTTCAATCCTACCATGGAGGGAAAATAAGTTTACCTCGAACACACCACAATAAGTTTACCTCGTACACACCACATTTTCGTGAGGCTGTGTGTGTGTGTGTGTGTGTGGGGGGGGGGCGATGCCTACATATGTACCAGTTTGACAGCGCCAAATCGCATACAATCGATAAAGATGCAACGTCCCCGAAGTACCCACTGCGTATAACGCACCGTTCCGTGTCTTGCGATAAGGCGATCCTGTACATTCCCTCCATATCGTTTCCTGAAGCTTGATGAATTCAATAACCTTAGCAGTAATTTTCAAAGCTTTTGCAAAAATTTATTCCTCTTTCGAGCCCAATCAGACAATTACAATGTATTAATACTTGTAGCGGCAAAAAAAACTATAATTCATTGGCTCTAGAATAGCGTAGTCAAGTTTTGATGATAATTGGCCTTCGCGTACACATTCAAGTCACTAGCGACAAAGAGGTTATCCTCAAGCGCCCTACTCAGTGTTGAGAAGCCAATCCCACGTCTTGGTGTTTTGAAGTGGATTTCTTCAGTCCCTGTTTGGGAGCTCTCGTGTAGGAACTTCTTTTTGGATTCGTGCCGTGTATCGGGGGCCAATAACTAGGGTACTCGCTTTAGGTTAGTGGCTCTGGAAATGGTGTAGATATATTATGTTGAAGCAACAATAAAAATAAGGAAGTCTATTTAACCTTTGTTAGTAATTCCCTGGTGAAGTCGTAGTCTTTTGAGCAAGGGTCCATAAAAACCAATAGTATGGCCATAAGGGTGGCGATAATTTATGGTCATCATGTAGGGAACCGGGAAAAATGGTTGATGTTCATAGTAGCCAATATAAAATACGGAAGAAGCTTTTCCGTACTAAAAGCGTCCTAAACGTCCTAACTTGTCCTAATACCTACTGTCATAAATGACGGTATTGGCACGAACCTTCGGCATCGATTCTAGGACATT
>NW_008649037.1:187823-196481 GCF_000247585.1 Phytophthora nicotianae INRA-310
ACCAGGGACACGTGAACTGTCGTTCACTTAGAATTTGTATACTCTTGGAAGCCTACTTCCTCAGCGCAAGGTGCTGTGTGACCCCGTCACAGTTGCTGTATTTCGTGTTGTAGTGTCGTATTTAAGGTGCTGTAATGCCATTCGTCCCCGAGAGGGGCTCTGTTACGTGGACAGGGTCAGAATTGAGTATTGGCATCGCATAAATGGGCGAAAATAGCATATTTGTCCAATCATATGCCTGATTAGCGTCTCTATCAGGGACTTTACGCTCCCGGTCTCGAAGGGTTAAAGAAGCTCGTGGCTGAAATTACGCGCACTCACGACGAAGAAAATGGAGTGATTGCAGCGTAGTCCTCTCGTCCGAAGTAAATCTACATTTCGCTGAAGACTTGCCGCATCATCAAAGATGTTCTACCCGTTTCGTTCGGTGAATGCGTTTGTTCTCTGACAATTCGTGATTTTACAAAAGTGCCATGAAAGCCACCCCCAGTACCAATGCACAATCCAGCCTGCACTAATCGAGTTGTCATTGATGTCTATAAGAAGAGGAAAAGTTCGTGATTCTGGCGTTTTTAACACTGCTTTCGATAAGTCCTTTTTTGGCATACAAAGCAAAAACTACAAACCTCTGGGTATTTTGCCCCACATTTTTATAAGTAAAAAGTCTATTCTTCTTGGCTGGAGACATGATTGAGAATACCGACAATTACTAGTCATAAGGGCTACCCCAAATGCATATGGGGGTAGGGGTTTGAAGGTGTCTAGTCGCGCCAAAATGAGTCGTTCTTAGCTAAGGTGATACTGTATTTCTCTTTCAGTCTCGGCTGCGTGACATCACTACGAGAGCGCCACAAGGAAAAGCACCACCCACCTTTCTAGCCCAAGATATTAGTCTAGAGCGCTAGCCTGATCAAATGCCTATCTTGGACATGCATATACATTTCTCAGGGCAGAACTGCTCTTCTTTCTACCCTTCCGGATTGCCTCCGCACGGTGGCAAGCACCTCCGTTTCTCCTCGACTCCACGCATTTTGAAAAGTGTCGGTGAGCCAGTCAAATTCTTTTTGTACTTCAAAAGCGTGGTGGCCCTTATGGCAAGAAAAAACATCGCTGCAACAATTCCAGTATTATTATGGACCAAAGATGATTTTCACTTATGACAAGGAGTGCCCTTATGACTAGTAAATGTAGGTACACCAAAAACAGTCGATATTACCGAAGTGCTTTCGGGAGGTCGATAATCGGATGCCGTTGAAGGTTTTTTATTGTGAACTAGCCCAAATTGCATCCGAGAACCGAGCAGAGAATAATTTCCAGTAGCCAATCAACAAGATTAACTTGGAGCTGGCTCCTTTTAAAGAGGGCCAATATTTTAGAGGAGCTAGGCTCTCGAAGATATCGGGCTCCCTACCAAATCGCGAGCTCAGGCTCCGGCTCGGCCCCTCCCATGGTAACCTAGTATGTCTCCGCAAACGCAAGAATCCCCTTCTGCAATAGCTCTAGCAAAAGATGGTAGCGAACCGGTCGCGATAGTATTGAGCTGCTGAATAGTGCCTCATCGACCAGCTTTTTTGTGCTTTTAGGACGCCCGGCCTTCCTTACAGTTGTAGATGTCCTCCACCACTGTGGAATGCAGTTCTTAGGGCTACCGTCAGCACCATATTCGTCTCCATTATCAAGTTCATTTTCATTTGATTTGCGGTTGTCTTCAATTTTCCTTGTATCTCCTTGCGTTCATTAGCTCCCTCGTGAACAAACTCAGAGCCGTTCGCAGTTGCCGACTCTCGACCAACCTCCACCTTCAGGGCCCGACATTTCATTTGTCTGGTTCTGGTCCCATTGAGACGAGAGAATGCTCGCGTCCACGTCATCCACGAGAGATTGTTGTGAATCAGTAGCTAAGCGTATTGTAATTTGATATTTGTATCAGTTGCTTAGAGTGAAGCCTTGATGGTCTATTGACATGCGTTGTGGAAAGCGACCGTTTATTCAGGATGTGATGAACAGCTTGCCTAGACCACAGAGTTGTGCTTAGTGATGGTTTTGGATTGGGTGAATAAATAATGTCTGAACTACCTGAAATGTTTTAAACAGTTCAGAAATGTCTAAAACGTCCAAAAGTGTCCAAAAGCCGTGTATAATGTATTCAAGCCTTGAACTTCAAGGAGGCCCGCGATCCTCCTGCGCGGTTTTCATTGTCATTGAGAGTACTGCGAGCACCATGAACCAAAGCCGTACGCCTACATGCACGCAGTTGACGTCACCACAACGAGGCCATGGCGAGCCAACGTGGGTGAACGTATCCTACGATCGCCACCTGGCCCACCTCAACAGCGGTCTCTTCGATACAGCCTATATCATGCTGGTGTTCTGTTATCTAGCCCATCTGAACTGCCTGCACAGACACCAGTAGCTACACAAGACGGATGGTGTTCTCCCCAAACACACGTTCGTGGATCCCCAGTGCTGCCCCGAAGGCCACGATCATCGCCTCTAAAAACCGGCCGCCCACGCGACGAGATCTGGCAACACTATTTCATCGAGCGCGAAGGCAGCAAGAAACACGGACGATGCAAATACTGCGGCACGTTAAAAAAGGAACGGAAAACCTAGCGGAAATTTACTAACGCACTTGGTACACCGGAATCAGTGTCCAAGCGTCCCAAGAGAGGTGCAAGTCTCTCTAAGGCCTCCTCCAGCCCCTGAACTGGAACTCGAACCCGAACAAGTTACTGATACCGTCCACAGCGAGTTAACTCAAGCTGCATTTGAAATGGCGCTGGTGAAACTGTTTTTTGTGCGCGCCCTACCATTCGTGCTCGTTGAGGCGCAAGTATTTCGCGAATTTATTGCTTTGGTGGCTCCGTTGATGACGATATACGCTAAACGAGGTGTTGCTAAAGCGAGTGACTAATGAGATTCGTTCGAGTGTCGTTAAGCTTATTAATCAGCAGACCTACGTGTCACTCGTCACTGATGGCTGGAGCGACACCAACAGCTCCAGCATCATCAACTTCATGGTTGTGGCACCCGGAATGCCGTCGGTATTCTGGTCGTCGTAGTCGACGCGGTTAGACAAGCACACGGCAGCTTATCTAGCCGGAGAAATCGAGAAGGTTATCTCCGAGATCGAAAGAGAGAAACAGCACAAGTGATTGCTGTAATCACTGATAATGCAAAGAATATGAGGAGCGCATCGGGCCGTATCGAAGTTCGAAGACCAAATGTAGTCAGCGGTGAATGCTCCGCACATGTCCTCAACCTCCTGATGCACGGCGTGCACCGGTTACCTGCAGTTCGATCAATCCAGACAAGAACTGTTGCCATCGCGCGTTTTGTGAAAGACCACCTAGCACTGCTAGCGGAGTTTAAACGGCTGCAACAGGGTATGCGGGGCATTGGTTTTAGGGCTAGAAATTTTGTGCTGCCGGTGCCAAGGAGATGGTATTCAGTGTATGCCTGTATGCAAACTGTTCTGAACAGTCAGGACATTCTTGAGAAGCTATTTTTGAGTGCAGATTACGAGCCCTGATCGCTATCGTGGAACAGCGACGAGTCGAAAAAAACTTCGCTATATTACTGAGCTGGTACGCAACGATGGGCTTTGGTGCAACTTGAGAACGATTGTGCAACTCTTAGAACCTAATAAAACAGCTTTACGAGCGTTAGAAGCTGATAATGTCTTCGTATCGGCGGTCTATCGGTGGTTCAGATGGCTTTGGTATCACCCTGCGTATGGAATCACCTCACCTGACGAGGAAGCCCGGCATTGCGAGCTGGTGGAGTCACACGACAGCGCTGAAGAGCAAGAACCTGGTGGACAAGCTCAAGGAGGAATTGAACTTCTTGGCAGCACAGCGGAGCAAGTAACCTCCGCCACAACCATTGATGAACCTCCAGCAGCTGACGAAACCCCGATCTCCGTAGGTGAACATGAAAAAATGACAGCATTTCAACTTGACGAGCTGCAAGCCTGTTTCCGCAAACAGAATAAGCTGCACGGGTTCTGCGTTCACACAAACGCGATGGGCATCGCGTTCATGCTTGATCCATCTATGGTTCTTGATGCCTTTGTTGGCGCTGACGATGGTACAGTAGACGACCAACTCTGTAAAATGGCGAAGCGTTGCGGTATCCTCACTCCAACCACTGGTATACCCAAGTTGACAGCAGAAATGCTTGCATTTAAAAGTGAAAAGCGGCGTGGAGGCGAAGAGCAGAGTAATAAGTATTCGGAATCAAGTCCTCATGAATACTGGAGTGCCAAGAGTAACCAGAAATATCCGCTGCTGAGAAGATTGCCAAAATTGTATTCGCAATCCCCACTTCATCAGCCGCGAGCGAGGGAGCGTGGAGCATCTTCGACCACATTCCTTCAAGCGAAGGAATAGACTGTCCGTTGCTAAGGTTGAGATGTTGGCATACATCTACATAAACCACGGTACAATTCAGTGTGATACAGTCGACCTTGCGCGTCATCAGTCACATCCAGAAAGCATTGAAATTGATACTGAATCAACTTGAATTAACGCACGTCTTCTTCTATAACTAGTTGTGCAGCGCTTCCCAACGTGTATAGATCCTGTAATTGCCTTCTTCACCAAACTACAGCAACCGCCCCGCCTTCACGTCTGTGCCAAGGTGATCACCGAGTCGATAGTTAGGCACACATAGAGAAGCACGCCGGACACGTGAAAACTATGAAAACAGTAACCGCAGGCGGCAAATGAAGCATGGGCCGGAGAAGCTGATGCACGCTGCATGGGCTATCAGCAATTGCAACCGGAGAGATACTTCCTCAACATCCAGACCAGACATTACGTTAACCTTTGATACTGCACGCATAGTTCTAGCGTATCCACAGCTTTGACAGCAACCGAAAAGGCCCCCACTTCCACCGAAGTTAACACTACAGCAACCACTGCGAAGTTGAATAGCTGCTGCCGTTTGTCACTACCGCCCGTATGTGGTTCGTAGGATAATATAGGTACAGTTACCACGAGCTCAAACACAGCGTCAAAACTACCACCTACTTGCATATCATCCATAGTACCACCAACACCGAAAGGCTGTTAACGTACGGTTAAATTTCGTAACAGCACGTTTGCGCTGCCAGCATTGTCAATTCCATTATAGCAGAGGGACTGATCTCCGAGGCATTTCGCAGTGGTTCGAATGGTAGAACTTACAACTGCCGATTTGGTGTGTTCGATGACCAATGAAATGCGGCTGGTGCATTCATTTCGTGATTGGTGACGGCACAGTCCAGCTTAATCCAGCAAAACGCGTAGTAATTCACCAGCTTTATCATCTTTCTTTCAAAACTCCACAAAGATATTAAAAGCAATATGAAGACCAGTTCACAATTGCTAGTGTTTTCCAGTTTCAAGCTTTTTTTTTCGCGGCCTCTTAGTGAAGGTTAACCCCGAATAGAGTTGTCGGTGCTTACTACAAGCATTACTTGTTTCATTTTCAGCCATACGTCCACCAAGAGCAGCACGAAAAAGGAGAATTGCACTATAATGACGTCGATATGTCTTTGAAGCACCTGACATGTATATCTAACTACAGGCTCCTCCACGTCACACCGCAGACGATCTAAGCCACCACAATTTCCAACGGTCACACAACGATTACTGGTTGACAACGCACCCAATTTAATTTTTGAGATAAACAGCATTTAAGTCTTAACCCGCCCATAAAGACCCACATCTGCAACTCCACCACAAGCGCTTGCACAAAACTAGGCAACTCCTGCAGTTCAGAGCCCAGAATTATCGTGACAGCTCTCCATCGCCCCCCAAAAGCCACTCAAACGAAAACAGGACAGCCAACACGTTCGAGCAGCTAGCCAGGCACGGTAACGGGGTTTTCCAGCACTTGGCATTATCTTGACGCTGCAACTGCGGTCACAGACTTTGCCGATCCCAAGGTCCTTACAAGCCCAACGTATGTATTATCGAGAGCCGTAGAGCGCGAAACTGTAGTGTAATTATCTTCGACAGTAGGGTTGGATATCAGCTCTAATATTGGTAGCCCAAACGTCTTGCGAGTCACCACGATTGCAGATACGAGGTTCACCCGGTTCACCATCGCTTGTCACTTCACGGGTAGATGCACGTTGCATGACATAGTGAGAAGGTGCAGACGTTTACGCCTCTGTCGACCATGTTACGCCGGTGTTGGCGCCGGCTGTCACCGCATTGTAGCCGCTGGCGCGGTAGCCCAAAACGTCCAAAAGTGCCTAAAAGTCTGTGGTCCCACCCTGGACCCTCCGCTTAGAATATTCTATTCGACAGTTTGGAATACTTTTGGATTTCGGACGAATTTTGCACGTTTTCTCAAAGTGTTTTGCACTATTCTGAACTAGTCCAAAACCATCCCTAGTTGTGCTGTTACTTTCATGTGGACCTATTTGACAAGGGACTACGCGTGTGTGCGTGGAGAGCGCTGTAGAAATGACTGTGTTATCGCAGTTGATGCGCGAGGCGGGGGGAAGCCCAGGCCCCACACCTTGGTAGATAGTAAACAGAGCGAGGCAACTCTACATAATGTTCATCATACGAGAAACTCGATGTGACAAGAGATATTAAAGAAATCATCGGTCACCATCATCATCAACCACGAGAATAATTAGTTGAACAACCACCCGTCATGATCGTTGCGTGTAGGACCCACTATCTTCAGACGCGTCCTGTTGCAAAGCCAAACGTCGCGATTTAGTTTCGCATCACTAATCTACGAATTCCCTTCTTATGTGGTAGTTTACGCGAAAGGATTCCATGTTTATTGACAGAAAAGAAGAAGATTGGGTATATTCAAACAACATACACGTTGTAAACAGATAGTTTTGCAATTCTTTTATTGGATCCACATTTTAAATATGCCCGTGATTGGTTGTGTGAATGGTGAGTGAGGGTGAATGAGTGGATACGTGAGTGGCTGAGCGAAGGCTGACCGCCGTGTGTATGAGCGTATAAATGCGTTTCTGAGTTTATATATGTGCATTGATTGAATTAATGGACAAATACGTTGTTAGGAGTATCTCAACACGATGCCGCTCCTCGTACCGGACAAGTGAAGGTCATTCTGCCGCGCGTCCTTACAAAAGACTGAAAAATCGGGAATGAAACTTCTGATTTAGCAGTGGAGTAAGCGAGAAAGTGAGTTGATGAGTAAGTGCGTGAGTTGGTGAGTGAGTGTTGGTGAGTAAATGCGTGAGTTGGTAAGTGAGTAAGTGAGTGAGTGAGTGAGAGAGACCGGGTTGGTCTATTCAATTTTTATCGAGATTATGGAGGCGAAAGGTCAGTAGAATTGGAGAAGGACATGCGTCAGTATTTCAAAGGGCTTAACTGCAAAATAACAAGCGCTGCACGTGGCTAGGCAAGCCTGAAGATAGGCAAAGACCCTCTATCATTTGAATTGTATTCTTTTTGCGTGAAACCTCGCAAAGCAGCCATGCAAGGACATGATATTCTCACGGACGTATATGATTATTGCGTGAAACCTCATGTACCGATCGGTGAACACGTTTGGGATACGTCACGTTCATATGGAGTGGACTGGATACTCGTTATGTGGGTATTTTTGCCATCAGAAGAATGACCAAAAAGGTAGTCGAACCTTGCAACCCAGGCACATATACGCCAATCCCCTGAAGCCAGCAATACGTCTGATGCTAGCTCTAGTTCTGTTTCTGGCAACTTCACCATTTGACGGTGCAGACCGCTGCTTTTCTGGCGGTAATTAGTATGAGAGGTTCCGCATATGTCCGCAATGGCACTTAGAGAGTGATGAAGCAGCTACCGAACTGCGAAGACATGACATTGATCACGATGATCTCGGAACGCACTCCATGCGGAAGGGCGCCGCTACATTTTGCGCGTCAGGGTCCACGTCTTGTCCATCTTCAACAGCAGTTCATCTTCGAGCTGAATAGTCTGTATGTAGGTGGAGTGCAGAATACATATCTGCGGTACGAAGCCGCCGGTGACATGCACGTTGGCAGGACAGTATCAGGGCTTCCTCCCGACAGCCATGAATTTGCTATTTTGCCCCCGCATTTTGACATTCGTGATAGTGTCGTCGAGAAAGCAATTGCGTGTGTATTTCCAGCGCTATCTGAACATCTAACGTACGTCGGTGATTCTGCTTAGCGTCACTTGTCTACCACGCATCGTATTTACGGGAGCGGATTAACGCAAAGCATCCGCTATTTGAGTCTCTACTATTTCAGCACAACACTCTAATTCACGACCTATCGAGTAAAACTTACTGCGGTCTCAGTAGTGGTGACTGTCGTCTGGGAGTACCAATACACGTTGCGGTTTTGGTGAGGGTTTTGTTGGATGCTTACGTCAGAACAGTCGAGTACATCGACGCAGTACAAAAGGCAACAGTGAGGGAAATAATGGCCGAGCTTGAGCGACGTGCAATTGGTGCTGGTGTGGTGAAGTGACAGTTGGCTTCTGGGGACAAGGGACTGATTGATGGAATGTGACCCGATCCAGTTCGGAGACTCGTGGTCGACGAAGGCGCGTCAGTGATTACGTCATCATCTGTGAAGATTACGTAATTATCGGAGTGGATTGACATGGTGCAATCATTTGGACACGCGATCTACCCTCAAGGATTCGATCTACTGTGGACACATCAACT
>NW_008649037.1:196629-257433 GCF_000247585.1 Phytophthora nicotianae INRA-310
GCTGTAGCGGGAAGTATATTGGCCCATACAGTAATCAAGTAATTCTACCAAGGACACGTGTCAGTCGCCGGAGTTTGCAGATTGGCCGGTCAATCGTCTCCGCTCTCGCCCTCAACTCCCCCGCTATAGGAAGCGGTCAAGCCTCGCAAGGAAAGGAACAAGGACCCCCCCCCACCCGCAAAGGAACATACACACCCCAAGTCGATCAAGATATCGTCTCCTCCGTTCGCTGGCCCTCCTGATCATCTTCCTCGATCTGCTCGATCGGTGGCAGCGGGGGTGCTTCGTCTTCGCCTGCAGCTTCCGATGCGGGCGCGCATTCCGACGGTGGCGAGAGTTCTTCCGGCAAATCCAGTTCTACTCGCGTGAGAGGCGTGCCAAACGGTACAATTGAGGAGAGGATACCCGAAAGGTAAATTTGACTTTTAAATAAATTATTTTTTTTATAAAATTTAATTTACTTTTATTTAAATATATAAAAATATATATAAAAATTTCAAAAATTAATATATATATTTTAATATATTTAAATAAATATAATATAAATTAAATTATTTTTTTTATAAAAACTAATTTTGTTATTATTTAGGCCACGTTTACACTGTTCAAAAGAAGGCATGGATGGACACTCGTGTCTGGTCATTTTATCTACGCTCTCTTTGTACTACATTATTACTGAGCCATCCGTTCTTCTGGTGGACAACCTGGATTGCCACGTCTCAGCAGCCTCGGAGGCTATTGTAGCGGGCGAGTTGGTATTGATGCTTCAAGCTTTGCCTAAAAATGCTACTTCGGTGCGCCAACCGCTAGACGTTGGAGTGATGGGCCCTTTAAAGGCCAAGCTACAAAGTCTGTGGATGGAAGAAAAGGGCAAAGCAATGACGGCGCACGAGAAGAGGGTGTCCACCATCAAGAGAACCATCCAAGCGTGGGAGTCGATCAAGGATACAACCGTTAGAAAAGCTTTCAACAAAGCCCTCAACACTACGTTTTAGGTGCACAATAAATTGCCTCCAATTTTGCCTTAAAATTTACTCACTTAGCAGATAAATCGTAAATATTTTGTCCAATTAAATATCCTATACTCTCTTTGCCTGGTTTTTACCCTTATCCTGCTTAAAATTCAGCTCAACCTTTTTTTTACTGGCAGTTGCATTTTGTCCGTTGCTGTAGCTCCTTAGAGCACAGTACCCGGCATGTAACGTACCAGTCCGACACGGTGTTCTCGCTGACCTTGGCCATGTGAGCGGCTTGGGGATGAGACGCTCTCATACATCACGCGAACATTATGCACAGGACTTGGGGAAGCGTGAGCTTCATCTTTGAGAACCAAGAGTTAACGAAGATACTGTGCTGCTCTTGCTAGGCTTTCGAAGAAGTCTGTGATACAGCTAATAAATCTGTTTGGGCTAACAATTAAACTAAAAAAAACTTTTTTTTGCTACAGTAGTATGCTTTTGAGCTGTGCTTTAAAGGAATGTGCTGACAAGCCTTAACTTATGTGAATGGATTTTGCTATTTTAAAGATTTTTTTTATTCGGGCGAAACACAACTTTGTTACGAAAAGTGGTGATAAGAATTTCAGCACAATCGTGAAACGATATTACATTCATGATTTTCATTGACATCCATTCTCTATATGCTCAAACACTATGTACCGCATGCAAAACAAACTATCAGGACATATTCATCGCGTCCTCGGTGCTACAGCTTCCAACTTAGTCCAGCTTGCCAACACCGAAGTTGCCCGTGGTCTGCTTCCACTCGTTCTCCAAGTTTTTCGTTTCGGCCAGCTTTCTAGATTGAGATCCGAAATTCGGCTCCGAGCCACCATGGTACGGCAGCGAGCCACCCCACTGCTGCTCTTGCTGAACCTGCTGCTGCTCAGATCCACTCGTAACAAAAGACTCCTCTTGGGCCGATCCGCCCGTCTGGGAAGCCTGCTGCTCCGAGTCGTCGCTGGTCTGCGACGACTGCTTCTGCTGCGATCCGCTCGACTGGGACGGCTGCTCTTGCTGCGATCCGTCTGACTTGGATGACTGCTGCTGCTGCTGGGAACCAGTCGTCGTCTCGGTGATATCCGGCTTGTAATTCACGACAGTAGAGACACCCTTGATCGTCTTAAGCGCGTTCCCACCGTTACGAGACGCGAAAGTGCCGCTGTCAACGAGCGTATTAGCCGCGCATGAACGCCCCAGGTACTTGGAACATTCATCGCTGTTGGTCGCAGCATAAAGAGAGCCGTCCGAACCAGCAAATAGAGGCTGCTTGGTGTTGTCGAAGTAGTTGCCCTCGGCCAGAACATACCCGTTGGCACCGAGTTCGAACGAGTGGCCCGTGTTGTTGCCCCAGTAGTTGTTAGCCACATGCACGACGACGCGCTCGTTCGGGTTGCCACCGATCTTAGGCGAGCGGCCGGAGGTGCCGTGCACGTAGTTGTTGAGCATGCTGACACCAGTGTTCTTACCGTAGAACAGGAAGGTCCAGTAGTGGTGTCCGTCACACGTCGCAGAGTACTCGGTGTTTCCGTCGAAGTCGGAGTTACTGATGGTCATCGAGGCCACACCAGCCTTGTTCGTGACAACCATTTGACGGCCGACACGGGACACCTTGATGTGGTCGAGCCAAATCTTGTTGAGTGGAGTGGTGGCTTGCTTACCCTGCATAAAGATTGCGTCACCGCCCCATACCACGTGCGGGTTCAGCTCTGTGATGTGGATGTTCTGCAGAATGATGTTGTCACCGTCTAGCATCAGACCTTTGCCCTTGATGACACCGCTCTTACCAATGCCACGGATGGTCTTGTTGCCCGTCACAGTCATGCGCTTGCGAGCGGCGTTGTCGTAGGTGATCTTGACCTCGGTGCCACCGGTGCAACCGCCAGTGTTGGCCATGCTTCCACCCGAGATGATCACATCTTGACTCTTGTAGCCGTTCTTCTTGGCCATACACTCGCGAGTGTAATCGGGTCTGCAACCCGTCTCAGTAGTGGTGCCCTCAGTGCCACGGAAGTCGAAAGTCTTGTTTAGCACAATAACAAGAGGGTCGTTCGAGGCGAGATAGTTCACCAGCTCACTGTTGGAGGTCGGGTACACGGTCTTGCCGCCTGCTCCGCCAGTGGTGCCGGCAGCGATACCAGAAGGCGAACCAACAGTGAAGGCGTTAGCGCTGTTGGCAGCAAGAGCAAGCATGGCGGCGAGAGCGAACTGAAAGCGAGCCATTGTGCAGAACGATAGTTGTGCTTGTTGTTCTGGGTGTGGTGCGCTTCACAAGGCGATTTTGAAAATGACTGTGGTATAAGAGTTTCCGCTCCGTACGGGTAGTTTGATGGTCAGTAAAAAGAGTTGGAGGAAGCGCACTCGTGTTTTACAGTGATTCTCGCCGGTCGAGACGTCAACAGAGCTGACTCAACGTCCAGAGTAATTTGCTGCACAATCTCTGTTGCAGTCAAATCTTAGGTATGGTTCCATTCCAGCGGCTGATTCATTCTTGTGTGGCGTCGAGTGTACCGTACAGGTCACCACCACCTTAATCCTGTGTCGTCACGTGAGCACAGTGCCAGGTTGAGTGCCAACCGTAAACGAAAGCAGGTACAGAACGCAGACTGATGTCAGTGATTCAGAATCGCCGTATGCTACGCCAGAAGCATCCGTAGCTTCGACAAGCACGTATATCCGCGCATACACTCTCCGTTTTGAGGAATTTACAAGTCTCAGCGAGGGTTGTTGTCCAGTCGGGGTATTGTTGCTCATTTATTGATAGTCCTCAGAAGGATGCCATTTTCAGGACAGTGGCAACTTGCCACAGCTGTTGGGTTATTCACCATCGCACTCATATTGTTTAATGTATCTCTTGCCCGTTTAACGAACGTGACTGGATGTTGTTTGATCGTCTTTTCAACAAGAGTGTCAGTCCGTCGTAGAGCACCCGCCCGATTCAGCAATTACTGTATCGTTGGAAATATACGATTTGGATCCCACTCTTCAGTACGAGCAGTGGTCTTACAGTACTAAAGCAAGAGTTGATACCCCATCTGGCTCAAGTCCAATTTAGACGGTCACGATACTTACGCTTCACACCTCAAGTATTACAACCAATTCTAAGAGTTTTTGAACTATTGAGTCAGCGTTTTCCAACTTCGTTCATGCAACAGCAGTCAGCAGCAGCAGTCGTCGCAGACCAGTGAATTGGAATAGCCGCAAGCTTTTTGGATCGACCCAAGAGGAATCTTTCGTTTTTGAGTGGTTCGGAGCTGCACCAGGTTCAGCTGGAGCAGCAATAGGGAGACTGCAGCCGTACTATGGTTTCTAGGAGTCGAATCTCGTTTCGTTTATGCCATTTAACGACCCAACGAGTATACTAAAGGAGTAGAAAATCTGATACATTTTCAAGCAGGTCCGTAAATTTACAGTGCTAATAAGATACAAGTACCACAACAACGTATATGCACTTCTGGTGTAGTATTTCGGCAGATGTTGTTCTTATCGACGAATGACCAGCAACATTTCAGCCTCTACGGTATCTTGCAATGGGCACCAGCCGAAATCTTCGATCCAACTTCAACAAAATGCGCGACTAGTTTATTGAGCTTTCGTAAATTGTATTAATTCAGAGATACTGGTATCCCCATTCAGCTGTTCTCCCTGATCGCCGTCTGTGGCTCATAGTCTCGCTACAAATCCTATTTGCAGACAATCCATGATGCGAGATACCCGTCGGGTGCAGGTACGGATTAACCTTCGATCGACTGTTGTCAAGGATCCCCCCTTGCAGCATTACATGTAGTTCGTACGAAAGGAGCGCTAAGAAGTCCGCCACAGTGCTACTAATAACAAGGAGACCGCTGCAAGCTTTAATCACTTCGATCACCTTAATCGAAGCTTAATCACTTCATGTAATATAACCGATCCTGACATGAACGAAAAGTACGTTTATGAATACTTGAAGTACCTGAATATGAAAGTATGGCTTAACACGCCCGCCAGTTCAATACAAAGCGTTCTGACTTGAGTGTGATTCGCACGATTTGTTTCTACTCAATCTTTCTTCTCGTTGGCGGCGCTGATACTGTATCGGTTTTCTACAGCAAGGCTTTTGGGGACTACACACGACATGTTCGGTAGAGTTGCAGGGCAGCCGAGTATGAAAACGTCGAATCGCTTACTATCGCACAGGATGCAGCGTGACCCGAAACACACCGCACTCGTCGTCTCGCGACCAGGCAACGTCGTCCATTCTCTCGGTCATTAGCCGCATAATTCACTGCATCGTGACAGGACACCTCTTGCGGTTTACATGTTAATCTAAACCGGACTCAATGCATATTATTCAGTTGTTGAGCATTACTGGTATTAATACCTGAGGAGTGAAGCACACCGTAAGTATCGCGACCAGCTAAGGTGGAGTTGAGGCCAGCTGGGGCTCCATTGTTTCCACTCAAGATTTTAAACCAACGTTTGAGCTGTTTACGGGCGTAGATGCACTACTCTGTACTGTTACGTTAATACATTTGTTCTTGACCACCAGCTGATAAAACAGAAACCTCCCCTCTATCTCCAAGCGGACTGGAAAACATAGTTTTGCAAACCAGTGCTCTTCATAGATTTTTTGTAATGTTACTATGGGTAGTAGAAGACAAGTGTAGGACCAACCGTGATGCATGTCACTGCCATGGAGACAGCGTCCTCTTAAAGTTTACTTAAAAAGGAAATACTAGTAAATGAGCAACGATTCCCAAGGTCGAACGATGAAGTTAATCTTCCCTGCGACTTGTAGCTCGGATTGGATTGCCGACAACATAAACTTGTTACTACATCTATACTACAGCACTATACTACGGTATTAGAAAGCATGTCCCAATACTGTACTCTTAGTTCTCCCTTGTAGGCGTGATAGGCGATGCGTATCCTTAACTCAAGACTCGGAGTATACATGTTTAGTTATACTGCAGGGAAAACCTTTCACTAATATGGATTACAACATCCAAGTCTTAATTGCCTCCTAAACTACAGATCATATACTCTACTATTTCTTTTTGTAAAAATGTTGTTCCTATATTGTGTATGATGTACTCGCTGCCACACATGATTTAATCAGCCCCTAGATAAGATTTGACATAAGCCAGATACAGAAGTACTGAATTAAAAAGTTGGTTTGGAAAGAATACTAAATAGTAATGAGTCAACATTGTTCCAACGAACATCGTTCAACGACATCCTTCCTCCAACATAGCACCAACATTCAAACAGTGAAACGGACCTCTTATCACATGGTCATTTTCAAAATCGCCTTGTGAAGCGCACCACACCCAGAACAACAAGCACAACTATCGTTCTGCACAATGGCTCGCTTTCAGTTCGCTCTCGCCGCCATGCTTGCTCTTGCTGCCAACAGCGCTAACGCCTTCACTGTTGGTTCGCCTTCTGGTATCGCTGCCGGCACCACTGGCGGAGCAGGCGGCAAGACCGTGTACCCGACCTCCAACAGTGAGCTGGTGAACTATCTCGCCTCGAACGACCCTCTTGTTATTGTGCTAAACAAGACTTTCGACTTCCGTGGCACTGAGGGCACCACTACTGAGACGGGTTGCAGACCCGATTACACTCGCGAGTGTATGGCCAAGAAGAACGGCTACAAGAGTCAAGATGTGATCATCTCGGGTGGAAGCATGGCCAACACTGGCGGTTGCACCGGTGGCACCGAGGTCAAGATCACCTACGACAACGCCGCTCGCAAGCGCATGACTGTGACGGGCAACAAGACCATCCGTGGCATTGGTAAGAGCGGTGTCATCAAGGGCAAAGGTCTGATGCTAGACGGTGACAACATCATTCTGCAGAACATCCACATCACAGAGCTGAACCCGCACGTGGTATGGGGCGGTGACGCAATCTTTATGCAGGGTAAGCAAGCCACCACTCCACTCAACAAGATTTGGCTCGACCACATCAAGGTGTCCCGTGTCGGCCGTCAAATGGTTGTCACGAACAAGGCTGGTGTGGCCTCGATGACCATCAGTAACTCCGACTTCGACGGAAACACCGAGTACTCTGCGACGTGTGACGGACACCACTACTGGACCTTCCTGTTCTACGGTAAGAACACTGGTGTCAGCATGCTCAACAACTACGTGCACAGCACCTCCGGTCGCTCGCCTAAGGTTGGTGGCAACCCGAACGAGCACGTCGTCGTGCATGTGGCTAACAACCAGTGGGGCAACAACTCTGGTCACTCGTTCGAACTCGGTATCAACGCGTACGTGCTGGCCGAGGGCAACTACTTCGACAACACCAAGCAGCCTCTATTTGCTGGTTCGGACGGCTCTCTTTATGCTGCGACCAACAGCGATGAATGTTCCAAGTACCTGGGGCGTTCATGCGCAGCTAATACGCTCGTTGACAGCGGCACTTTCGCGTCTCGTAACGGTGGGAACGCGCTTAAGACGATCAAGGGTGTCTCTACTGTCGTGAATTACAAGCCCGATACCAGCAATACGAAGAGCGATCCCAAGCAACAGCAGAAGCCGTCCAAGTCGAACGGATCGAAGAAGGAGGAGCAGCAGCAGCAGCAACAGCAACAGCAACAGCAACAGCAGAAGCCGTCCAAGTCGAACGGATCGAAGAAGGAGGAGCAGCAGCAGCAGCAGCAGCAGCAGCAACAGCAACAGCAACAGCAGAAGCCGTCCAAGTCGAAAGGATCGAAGAAGAAGGAGGAGCAGCAGCAGCAGTCTTCCAAGACGGGTGGCTCGGACCAGCAGCAGATTCAGCAGGGCCAGCAATGGGGTGGCTGGATGCCGTACCAAGGTGGTTCGGATCCGAGCTTTGGATCTCAATCTAGAAGGCTGGCTGTCGACACGAGAAACTTGGAGAACGAATGGAAGCAGACCACGGGCAACTTCGGTGTTGGCAAGTTGGACTAAGTGGGCGTTGTAGAAGCTATAGCACCGGGGGCACGATGAATGTGTCCTACTTTAGAGGATGAGCTTCTAGTAGTGTGTTTGCATAGTTGAGCATAGAGAATGGATGTCTAAATGAGAAATCGTGAATGTAATACCGTTTCTTCATCGTTGCGGTTGACTCTAGAATCATTAGTTTTAATCTTTGAACGTCGTTTGACGTTGTTTCGAATTCCGGTCAAACTTGGTTTAGGGAAATGACAGGGGACAGCAGTTTAGGGATCAAGCACTACCGAAATCGTTTGAATCGCTCCATTAATGGTCATAATGTCGCTTGATTTGGGCTCGTGTGTTCTTGCGTAATGCAGACTAACCAAATTTGTGGAACCAAACTTGTGGAATGAGAAGGGAAGAAACTCCAATTGTGTGTATGTGATAGGACTGCGGGAGTCCACATCTCTGTCTTGCGTCGTACTAAGCTCTTCTAAGCGAAAGAAGTAGAAATATTGCGTACACGCAGCGGGAACTGCAGTTTCAACACGTTGTCACATGGCCAAGCTTAATGGAGATCTGTGCATTCGGTGTTTTGGGCCATTTCCACGATACACTTTATGGTTTTCAATTCACAATACAGAACGATCGTAAGCACGCGCCCTGCTGAATTGATTGCCCGTATTCATCTCCGATTTAGCACCGCAGCATGGAAACCAATCTGGCTGCTTAAAAATCTGAACTTCGTATCGTAAAGCTATGTGGACCAGTAATACCACCTATTATCCAAAACATTCAAGATGATAGCCAAGGAAAGAAAGATAAGCTAGGCATTAAACGCCTAGCTGGAATAGCACTCCTCAACAAAATTTGTTGAGGTACAATATGTGGTAGAATTTGTAAGCTACATTTGAACTTTTGAAGTAGTATGGCATTACGGACCGACGGATGACCAGCAACATTTCGGCCTTTACGCAATTCTTGAGATGGGTACCAGCCGAAATCTCAGATCCAACTTGAACAAAATGGCGCGACTAGTTTATTGGATTTTCATAATTTGTATCAATTTAGAGATGCCTTTCACACTGAGTACACTTTCAGCTGCTTCTGCTGATCACCGTCTGTGGCTCGTAGCCAAGCTGCAAAACAGACGCTGCTGTCAATCCATGATGCGAGGCGAACCCAGCGAGTTCAGGTCGGTAAACCTCGTCGATCGTTTTCCGAGACTCAGCATTAGTGCCTACCATAAACACCGCTACAATGCTTCTCGTAAGAGACCGCCACAAACGCTTTAATCACTTCGAACACCAAATCGATCCTTACTGTTAATCGCTGCCCGACGACCCTACCATGAACGAAACACGCTTAGCTTTATATAACTAACCACACCACATATTCAGGGCTGCAGAGGGCTATTCAGTAACTCAGTATGAAGCGTCGAATCGCTTACCATCACGAAAGATGCAGCGTGCCCCGAAACGCGCGGCATTCGAAGTCTCACAACAAAGCGATCCTGTCCAATCTCTCGATCATTAGTCGAGCACGCCATCACCGCTTCCTGACACGACGCCTCTCCACCGGTTAATCTCGTTCATGTGCATGTACCCCGACTCAATAGATAAATCGTCGGGTGACAACTTGCAGATATTGAGGTATGAAACGTAAGTATCGCGACCGTCTAAAGCGGAGTTGAGCCAGCTGTGGGAGGTCAGTGTTATTGTAAGTATCAACGAAAGATTTCCAAGTCCAGACTCGTTGAGCTGTTACTGTTCCAGGCCGGATGCTCCGTACGATAAGCTGGAATAACAGTCGTTCTTAATGAACAGCCGCTCAAATAATATCCACGCCCGGAATAGGGACTCAACATGAGTGCGGATGGTGAACATTAATAACCCACCAGCCGTGGTGGCCTTCGCTGCTTATCGATATCCTGGAGAGGGTGCCCTTGTTAATTTAAGACAAAGTGAGCCATGATACATGATTCTGAAGACTGGACGACGAAGTTAAACGGACAACCTCACAGAGACTTGTAGCTCAGAACAGAGTGCGTGTACGAGTATACATGTATCAACACGCTCGTTAAATTATTGACGGGCGTGCTTGCACGTATGCTTCTAGCGTAGCATACGGCGAGTCTGAAACATTGAAAACAGCCTGAACCTGTACCTACAGTGTAGGCTACACGCTCTGTGCTCTTCGCTTGTGCTCGGACAGTGTGTTCACGTGGCGACGCGGAACCAAGGCGCCTTGACCTGTATGCCATACAGGCAAGTGTACCATACAGTGTATGGTACACTTGCCTCCACAAAGAATTCGTCAGCCGCTAGAATGGAACCAAATCTAGGATTTGATGCGCAACAGCGCCGGTGCAACTAATTAATCGTGATGTTGCCGTCTCGAATCGAGACGGCAACACAAAACTCGAGCGCTCTTGCTCTTCCTTCCACACCGTAGCGACCATCAAACACACCTGCACGGGACCGGAAACTTTTATCCAACTGTCATTTTCAAAATCGCCTTGAAAAGCGCAACAAACCCATTTGGACTTCCGGTTTCTTCGCAATGGCTCGCTTCCAGTATACTCTCGCTGCGGTGCTAGCACTCGCTACCAGCACTGCAAGCGCCTTCACCATTGGTTCCCCCTCTGGTCTCGCTGCCGGCACTACTGGAGGAGAGGGTGGTGAAACTGTGTACCCGACCACCACCAGCGAGCTGGTGCAGTATCTGAACGACACCGAGCCGCTTGTGGTTGTTCTTAACCAAACCTTCGACTTCCGTGGCACTGAGGGCACGACCACTGAAATGGGCTGCCGACCGGGCCACAAACGCGCATGCCTGGCCAAGAACAACGGTTTCAATGACCAGGACGTCATTCTGGGACCTGGTGGCATGAATAACACCGGTGGTTGCACGAACGGCACGGAGGTGGAGGTGACGTACGACAACGCTGCCATTAAGCGTATGAACGTCAAGGGCAACAAAACTATCCGTGGTATTGGCAGAAGCGGTGTCATTATGGGCAAGGGTTTGACGCTGAACGGTGACAACATCATTGTGCAGAACATCCACATCACGGAGCTGAACCCGCACGTGGTGTGGGGCGGTGACGCGCTCTTCATGCAGGGCTCCAACAAGGCCACTACGACGCTTAACAAAATCTGGATCGACCACGTCAAGGTGTCGCACGTTGGCCGTCAAATGGTTGTCACGAACAAGGCTGGTGTTGCCACCTTGACCATCAGTAACTCCGACTTCGACGGAAACACCGAGTACTCTGCGACGTGTGACGGACACCACTACTGGACCTTCCTGTTCTACGGTAAGAACACTGGTGTCAGCATGCTCAACAACTACGTGCACAGCACCTCCGGTCGCTCGCCTAAGGTTGGTGGCAACCCGAACGAGCACGTCGTCGTGCATGTGGCTAACAACCAGTGGGGCAACAACTCTGGTCACTCGTTCGAACTCGGTATCAACGCGTACGTGCTGGCCGAGGGCAACTACTTCGACAACACCAAGCAGCCTCTCGACAAGGGAGAAGATGGATACCTGTACGCAGCCGACGATGCCGACCTGTGCACCAGCTACCTGGGCCGTCAGTGCGCAGCAAACGTTCTGGTGGGCAGCGGCAACTTCACATCGCGCAACGGCCCGGCCGCTCTTGAGGGTCTCAAGGACTTATCCGCCATCACCGGCTACTCCTCGAATTCCGCTCAGACCAGCGACTCGCAGCAGCAGCAGGAGCAGCAGACGCAGCAGTCGAATGACTCGGAGCAGCAGCAGACGCAACAGTACACCCCGGGCACTGCCGCACCATCGGGCGAGACGACTCAATCATCGATCCAGGCGAGTGACCTGGCCAAGGTCTGGGGCGAGACAACCGATAACTTCGGCGTCGGCAAGCTCGATTAATTTGACGTGGAGTACCGTGTAAACCATTCGTGATGGCATAGAATCCAAATTTAATGTTGAGGGCCACAACGTAGCCCATCCTTTCAATAACAAACGGGAAAGCAAGTTTTTGCGTAAATGACAGGGGGTCGATGATTTCCACAAGAACCACCTCAGATTCTAGATTTTGTGTTTCGATGGAATAAACCTTCGACAATGAATAATCACAATAGGTAAAAAATATTAGATCCACAGTATTACCAAATGCAACCAGTATTTTTATTTGCGCTAACAATGAGATAATAAATTATGGTGTCATAATTGTAATTAATGTTTTCAAATGATAATTGTGAAGCTGAGCTGTTTACATACAATTACTTATTTTTAAAACTGGCAATTATAATACAACAGCGCAGCAATTTAACCATTCTGTTCCTCCACCTGTCATTCCGATGCTATCGCCAAGTTGTTTGTCGAAAGAGTATAACTATTGGAAAGCTTAAAATGAGTCGAACGAACCTTTACCATGATGCCAAATGAGTCGCTGCGCTTCCGGGTGCTATTCCCTGGACTACATGTACATGTACAGCATTTCTACCTACCCTTACTAGCAAATGCGTCTGAATCGTATTCCCTCATTCTCAAACTATCCGTCTACCAGAAACTCCGACTGCAGATTGCTGTTCGCATGAAGGTCTTATCAATTTTCGGAGCGCTGCCGCTGTTACTATCTGCGCCTTTGGTGGCCGGCTACGCCAACCCTGAAACCTGCACTGGCATCTGCACCAACGCGCACGATCCGTCTATCATTCGCAGGTCCGACGGAACGTATTTCCGCTTCTCGACAGGCGGCAAAATCGCTGTACACTCTGCCCCGGACATTGTCGGTCCGTGGACGTACTTGGGTGCAGCCGTACCCGATGGTTCCGTCATTGATCTGGACGGCAACGACGACCTCTGGGTAGGAGCCACAACACCAACAAAAGTTCTGTACGATACTTCACTGACGCTTTGATATCTCCTGACACCTTTTTTACAGGCACCGGATGTCCACCTCGTAGGTGACGAATACTACCTCTACTACTCTGTGAGCACATTCGGGTCCCAAAACTCGGCCATTGGACTTACACGCTCATCCACCATGGACATCGATTCGTGGACGGACAACGGCAGTACAGGTATTGCCAGTTCGTCTGCGAAGTCGTACAACGCCATTGATCCGAACCTTATTGCTGTCGATGGCACATACTACCTCAACTTCGGAAGCTACTGGCAGGACATTTACCAGGTCGAGATGAAGTCCACGCCTACGAAGTCCACGGGCTCTGCCTCTCAAATCGCCTTCACGTCCGATTACGAGGTGCTAGAGGGGGCATACATGTTCAAGTACGGCAACTATTACTATCTATTCCTCTCGAAAGGCCAGTGCTGTAGTTATGATACATCCAAACCAGCTTCAGGGAAGGAGTACCGCATCCTGGTGTGCCGTTCATCGTCTGCTACCGACGATTTCGTGGACCAAGACGGAACGTCCTGCAGGAATGGAGGGGGTACCATCGTGCTGGAGTCGCATGACGAAGTATACGGACCTGGTGGCCAGGGTGTATACAACGATCCGACTTACGGCCCTGTCCTGTACTATCACTACGGTAAGCGCGTCAGCTCGTATGATTCTGTTGCTGGTAACCTTACGTGTTCCCTGTTGCAGTGAACACCACGATTGGATACGCGGACGGTGACAAGCGCTTCGGATGGAACTACCTCGACTTTTCCAGTGGCTGGCCAACTGTGTAACTATGAGTCATGACATTCTTGTCTTGCGTGTGCGTACGTTTGAAGTGGAATAACAGATACGAAGCGAACTTCGCTTTAGTTCGATGTGCCAAAGTCATAGAAAAAAAGTTAGATCACAACCTAAAAAGATAGTACACGTGGGTTGTAGCTTCAGCTCGAATAGGTTTGCGGCGTAACTTGGAAGCCAACCACTGGAGGATTCTCATTAGTACTTTTGGTGAACTTAAACAACAGGCCAGCCGCTCGAGAAATCCATCGTGTTCCAGCCAAAGCGCTTGTCACCGTCGGCGTATCCGACAGTCGTATCAACTACATAGAGAGAACACACATCAGCGGGTGAATACTCAAGGATCCTCAAAGATGAGATAGTTTACCGTAGTGGTAGTACAGGATAGGTCCGTGCTTCGGGTCATCGTAGACACCCTGGCCTCCTGGTCCATACACGTTGTCGTGCGACTCAAGCACAACGGTGCCGCCGTCCTTCGCACAGTCCACACCCTCCTTGTCCACGAATCCACCCGTTGCCTTTGAGGACCGGCACACGAGGATACGGTACTCTTTACCAGCCGCCGGCTTGGACTTATCATAGCCACAGCACTTGCCCTTCGACATGAAGAGGTAGTAAAAGTCGCCGTGGTGGAAGATAAATGGTCCCTCGAGCACCTCAAAGTTGGACGTGAAACCAATCTGAGCCGGAGTAGAACTCGACAGAACCGGTGGGTCACGCATGTGAGTCTGGTAAATGCCTTGCCAGTAGCTGCCGAAGGTTAAATAGTAACCCCCGTCGACCGCGACCAGGTTGGGATCAATAGCATTATACGGCTTTTTCGAGTCGCTGGTGACGCCCGTGGAACCGGCGTCCTCCCACGTCCCCACGTCCAGGGAGCTAGACCGGGCCACGCCGATGGCAGAGTTCTGCGTCCCGAAGCTGCTAACAGAGTAGTAGAGGTAGTAGTAGTCGCCAACCTTCTGCACGTCGGGGGCCTGTACGAACAGTGAGATAATTGTATCTCCAGTGACCTATAACTGATGAAAAACGTACCCACAGATCATCGTTGCCCTTCAGATCGATGCTGGACCCCTCGGGAAGCGCAGCGCCTTGGTATTTCCATGGGCCCGAGATATCCGGTGCGGTATGAACAGCAATTTTGTTGCCCGTAGAGAAGCGGTAGTACGTGCCGTTGGCGCTCTGAATGATGGACGGGTCGTGTGTGTTCGTGCAAATTCCAGAGCATGCCCCCGGGGCGGCGTAGGCGTTGACAGCGGATGCCGCAAGGAAGGGAAGCCCGACCACCAGCGAAAAAACCTTCACCATATTATCTGCGAGCGACCGAGCGCAAACGAAAGTGATCTGCTCGGCGAGTAACGAAAGCCCATGGCCCACCGCCTCTACAGCAGCGAGGTGTACCACGAATTGTGATTCAAAAGACTATCGAATAAAGGCATTGGGCAAGGATTTTACGAGACCTCCCATCCCGATCTCCCATCCGAACAAGCAATTTACTGCGGAGAAAACAGCGACGTTGTGGACAGTCTTGGTGTGACAGGCTGCGCGAGTTCTACATACGCGCAGCGCTACCCTTCGGGGCTCGTTGGCTTCGTCACAATTCCGTTAGCGGTGAGGGCACTCTTCAATACATGATTATCTGTGTTGGGTATCGACGCATCTGAAGACGGGTAACTGGTAGAACACGTTACTGTAAGCACACTGAAATGCTAGACAGTCTGTCCGATCCCTCCGTTCGTTGTACTGTTGCCAAATCCAGGGTAAAGATCCGGGACTGTAAGCTTTGGCGAGTGAGCACTAAAATTGGTCTTTAAAATCTGGATTTTGCAGTAAAACAACAGCATTCGAACGGCCGAAATTATATACAGCGTGCATCACGAGTACCATAAGTAATGCTGGGCAATTTGGTCGAATTGATCTCATCAAATGCGATCAAATATACCAAACACGCGCTCTATAATAACTTAAGCGTGAATCGGCCTCCGTCAGGTGGCGGGCAAACACAGTTACTGTAAAATTGTTCAGATGACTCGTATGCAGGAGCAAATCTGGCTGTTATCATTAGATTTCACAATATATTTTCGGATATTTAAATTCCAACATTCTCCTCACTTACTATAATAGATATTCCTATTTGAAGATATTCTTATTGCGGAGTTGTGAAGTACACGCAGTGAATCGATAAAAATCGCAAATTGTACTCCAGTACTGTGAGTAAAACAAGCCATACTTTGATTGTTTGAAACTGATAGCTTTTCAGTACTTGTCCATAACTTGCTCATAACTGTGCACCGATTTGATAAGGACTTAGTTGAGCACACCAATGCCGAAGTTCTTGGTCGTCTTGACCAGCTTCTTCGCTGCACGAGGAGTGAACTTCGAGACGGCTGAGTTTCCTTGGACAGCGCTGTGGCCCCATTGCGTGACTTAAGCGAGCCGCTCTTGTCCAACACATTAGCCACGCACGAGCGGCCCAGGTAGTTTTTGCACTCGGTAGAGGCAGTGGCAGCGTAGATGGCTCCTTCATTACCAGCGGACAGAGGTGCCACCGTGTCCTGATAATAGTTGCCTTCAGCGAGGACAAATCCGTTCTGCCCTAGCTCAAATGAATGTCCCGAATTGTCCGCCCAGTAGTTGTTGGCGACGTGTACGATAGCGTTAGAATCGCTCGAGCCACCAACCTTAGGCGAACGGCCCGACGTCGAGTGGACGTAGTTGTTAACCATACTAACCTTCGTATCCTTGCCGTACAGCAGGAACGTCCAGTAGTGACGGCCGTCGCATGAGGCTGAGTAATCCGTGCGACCGTCAAAGTCCGAGTTACTGATCGTTAGGGAAGAAACACCGGCGTTGTTAGCGACGATGAACTGGCGACCGATGCGCGAGATCTTGATGTGGTCGAGCCAAATCTTGCTCATCGCCTTACCGTTGCTGCCTTGCATGTAGATGGCGTCTCCACCCCAAACCAGGTGCCGGTTTAGCTCGGTGATGTGGATGTTCTGGACGATGATGTTGTTGCCGTTAAGCCAGAGACCTTTGCCCATGATCACGCCACTCGTGCCGATGCCACGGATGGTCTTGTTATCAGTGACGACAAGCCGGTTCTGCGCGGCGTTATCGTACGTGATCTTCACGCTGGTGCCGCCTGAACAGCCACCTGTGCCGGCCATACCGCCACTCGATAGGATCACATCTTGGCTCTTGTAGCCGTTCTTCTTCGCAATACAGGCGCGCGTGTAGTCCGGACGACATCCGTTCGTCGTGGTGGTGCCCTCGGTGCCTCGGAAGTCGAATGTCTTGGACAGGACGATCACGCGGGGGACGGCATCCTTCAAATACGCCGCGAGTTGGCTGTTCGTTGTGGGATACACTGGGGCCGCGTTACCCCCACCTGTCGTTCCGGCAGCAAAACCGGTTGCCGAGCCGACAGTGAAGGCGTCCACGGACGTGACGGCAAAAGTCACCACTGCGATCAGAATGGGCTGCAGAAACTTCATCTTTGCAGGAATTAGTGCTTTGGTCGGCCGAAGTAAATTGGGGAATGGCAGGAAACGAGCTACAGCGATCACCGTATTGGTGTTAGAAAGACGATCATACCCCGTTCGAACAGCGGGAATACCCACCCTGCATCTGATCGCATCACGTGTACTTCTCGGATTGTTGCGTGATCGCAGGCATCTTGGGGGGGTGTGAAGTTCAGCGAAAGCCAAAGTACATGCACTGGAATGACGTCAACCAAGTGGTAGATGAAAAGATCCCACGGACAGCAAATCCTAGCAACGCTGCTGGCCACCATGTACAAACCTGATAATTATCTGTGGAAAACCTATTTCTTGAGGATTTGAAGTGTAGTGCACCGCGCGCAGGTCTGTTACAGACTCTGTAAGCAGTGTATTTCCGCGAATGGCATCGACTGCTATGAACTTGCTGACCCCCGACGACCGCCGGGACCTCGAATGGAGTCCATCATGGACCTCTTTCTGAGCGGTATTCACCCACGCGACTTAGTGCACACCTCCCCACCTGGTGAAGACATATCACCTTACCGCTTTCGTATGAGCCACTGGTAGCATTCGCAAAAGGATAACCTATGCGAAAGCAAAGCGCTTTTGTTGCACAGCTTGCAAAAGACTGGAGGTTCATGGGTCTCAGGTATACAATTCTTTTGCTAGCCGTGTAAGAATTCTGTGCTTGTACCGTAACATCGCGTCACCTGCACGTTGCAAATCGGTGTCGCTGTCCCCCGGTTGCAATCCGGCGTGCCATCTCGTTTTAGACGTGCGCTGCGAGTGTTGCTACGACCTCGCTCATTTGCATTCAAGTTCTCAATCGTTGAGCTCACGCACTGATCTGTGGCGTGCGCAGACGGCAGTCACTCTTCAATCAAGATTCAGTCACGTCGCGGACCTGTCCTCTCCATTTCATGGTGTTGTTTCGGCGGCTAGCGAAATTGTCATGGCTAACATATTGCTAGTCGCACACCAGATGGATCGGTAGAGCTCAATAGATGCACGCGGGACGTGTGCAACCAAAGTCAAGCAAGCTTCCCGTGCTGGAACGATCACTTCGAACACCCTTATGCCGCACACGCTAACAGCGCAACACAGAGATGCCTCTCTTGCAGTCTGCCATCGATAACTTATTTAAACGCCATTCAACAATTCGCTTCGCCCTGAGTAAGACCATCGACAATGAAGTTCTTCCGTCCCATTCTCATCGCGGTGGTGGCTCTCTTCGTGCAGAACACCGAGGCCTTTACGGTCGGTTCGGCCACTGGCCTTGCTGCCGGCACGACGGGTGGCGGTAGTGCCACCCCGGTGTACCCGACCACGACGGCACAGCTCGTTGCGTACCTGAAAGACTCCGTCCCCCGCGTTATCGTTTTAAACAAGACGTTTGACTTCCGTGGCACGGAAGGCACCACGACCGAGGCCGGTTGCCGTCCGGACTACACTCGCGAGTGTATCGCCAAGAACAACGGCTACAAGAGCCAGGATGTCATTCTACAGAGTGGCGGCATGTCGAACACGGGCGGCTGTTCAGACGGCACGAGCGTGACGGTCACGTACGATAACGCCGCTATCACTCCCATGACCGTAACTAGCAACAAGACCCTGCGTGGTATCGGCACGACCGGTGTGATCATGGGCAAGGGCCTGTGGCTTAACGGAGACAATATTATCATCCAAAACGTTCACATCACGGAACTCAACCGCCACCTGGTTTGGGGCGGCGACGCCTTCTACATTCAAGGCAGCAACGGCGGCTCGACAGCCATGAACAAGATCTGGCTGGACCACGTCAAGGTGTCCCGTGTCGGCCGTCAATTCCTCACGACTAACGCCGCCAGTGTGTCCACGATGACTATCAGTAACTCGGACTTTGACGGTCGCACGGACTACTCGGCATCGTGCGACGGGCGTCACTACTGGTCGTTCATCTTCTACGGCAAGAACACGCGCTTCAGTATGGTCAACAACTACATCCACTCGACGTCGGGCCGGTCCCCCAAGCTCGGCGGCGACAGTAGCGCCAACGTCATCGCCCACATCGCCAATAACTACTGGGCGGACAACTCTGGCCACTCATTTGAAGTCGGCGTTAACTCGTGGATCCTGGCGGAAGGCAACTACTTTAAGGACACGACACTACCGCTGTTGACTGGGTCGGATGGTAACATGTACGCTGCTACGGCTACTACCGAGTGCAACAGCTACCTGGGTCGCTCTTGTGTCGCCAACGTCGTGTCCAATAGTGGTGCGTTCGGTTCGCGCAACGGCGCGACGGCTCTGTCCAAGGTGAAGTCGTACTCGGCCATCTCCGGCTACAGCCCGCGTTCGGCTGTGGAGTGGAGCAAGACGACCAAGAACTTTGGCATTGGCGTGCTCGACTAAGGCGCGAGCGGAACAAGTAAATGGATGTTATAGTTTCTGTAGACAGCGTAGGGCGCTCTAAATTCCGTTCACAGAGTAACTAAATCAATATAGAGCCACGTTGTTCATAACTTGGTCACCGCCACTACATTCTAGCTGAATGGTAGCAGAATTACGAGTTGAATCGTACAAACTGCAGTGGCGCGGCCACGCTCGACATTCGACATTGCGATACAACGCGGGTGATTTTTTTGGTCGGACCTCACCTCTACATCCTCGTTTTCCGCTTTACCAACGGGTCAACAAAATGTCGTTCGTACAGAAAAATGCTTCGAATGTTGAAGAGCAGTTTTGCCGTGCGTTGAAATAAGAGCTGACGCTGTCGGGCTCCGTATGCATCTCGTCCTACGGTTTTAGTGCACCACTCGGCAGCAGAGCAGTGGCAGCTCAATCAACTCTTGGCCTCCTTTACAGCTCAGACGTGGATTTTGCTCGTCAGAACATCATCTACCCCCCCCCCCCCCTCCATTTGTTCGCCATGGTGATTTTCAGGCCCCGCTTTTTGTCGGACAGATCACTGAGGCTCGTGACGCACCTGGCATGCAGCGGCTCGAAGATTAGTCAGTGATGGCAAGTACTGAAATAGCGAATGCTCCAGCTTCTTAGTGTAGTAGATCTGGTGGGGGAACGCCAGAGGTGGAAGTGTGCTTTGAATGGCTAGACGCTGACCAATATTCCAATAGTGTTGACGTCTAAAATACTTGTGTTCATTGTGAGAAGGAATGTCCATTTATAATGCCAGTTATTTTGCCAATATCCTTAGATCAATACTTACCTGTGTGGCATATGCTAAAACTCGACAAATCATCCCCAAATTACCATGCGAGCGAACACATTGTTGTGCAGACATGCTCCAAACCGTTATATTTGTGGTGGTCACTTTGACCGTGCGTCAGATACAGTGGGGATTCGCGAACAGGTCGATGCCTTGGCCTGGAGAGCTTTGACACGCTCATACTCCACGCGTGCCTCTATTAACGGTGATCCTGGAATCCATTTGGTCGCTGTTCACGTTTCGGGATAATGGTGCCAAGATTTGCGGAGTTATTCGACTAATTTTTTTGTAATAAATCTGGAACTTAGTGCAAATGACAAAGTTAATTGCTCTGCAGCCAAACTTTCCATCTCATTCATTCATTGTCATATTAACTCCTGTACACAACCAAAGTCTCCCAGTCCAGCCATTCCAGTATATCGAACTGGTAGCGGACCTGTCGGGTTATGATGACCAGCTCTTGTGGTTTGATTAGTCCGCAAGCTGTAGAGCTCAAGCAAATCCACTGCAACAGTCGGAACTACGGATCCAGCTGGTAGATAAACGGTTTTTGAGTGTGCCAGCCTGGCACTGTCAGGGTGTTCGAGTCATGCAAACCACGTGACAGCAGAGGCACCACCCGATGGTCCGCTATGCTGTTCGAACGTCATGACCGGCTCACAGTCAATTTGGCATTTTCCCATTTGACGTCTTCCTGTTGCATCATGAAGCTTCTTTCGATCCTCGTTGGACTCCCTCTCCTCGTGGCTGGCGCCGTCAACGGATATGCCAACCCCCTAACATGCACGGGTGTCTGCACCAACGCACACGACCCATCCATCATTCGTCGCGATGATGGAACGTATTTCCGCTTCTCCACTGGCAACAAGATTGCTATCCACTCTGCTCCTGACCTCACAGGTCCTTGGAAATACCTGGGCGCTGCGGTCCCCGGTGGCTCCAAGATCAACCTGAAGGGCAAAGATGATCTCTGGGTGAGTATCTCTCGACAGATTGAGGACTTAACCAGCTCGAATTAACCTAGTAAACTGTTCTTTGATTCTAGGCCCCCGATGTCCACAAGGTCGGGGACATGTACTATCTGTACTACTCGGTGAGCTCGTTCGGTACGCAGAACTCTGCTATCGGTCTTACCCGCTCCAAGACAATGGAGGCAGGCACTTGGACGGATGCCGGTAGTGTCGGCATCACGAGTGACTCGTCCAAGAAGTACAACGCCATCGACCCGAACCTGGTCCAAGTCGGTAGCCAGTACTACCTCAACTTCGGCAGCTACTGGCAGGGACTTTACCAGGCAAAGATGAAGCCCAACCCAACGAAAAACACTGGCGAGGTCGCGAGCCAAGTGGCGTTTACCTCGAACTACGAGGTGTTGGAGGCTGCGTTCCAGTTCGCCTACAAGGGCTACTACTACATGTTCTTCTCCAAGGGATCGTGCTGCGGCTACGACAAGACCCGCCCGGCTAAGGGCAAGGAGTACCGTATCCTCGCGTGTCGCTCGAAGAGCCCGACTGGAGGCTTTGTCGACAAGAACGGAGTCGACTGTCGTAACAACGGTGGCACGATCGTCTTGGAGTCTCACGACTGGGTGTACGGTCCGGGAGGCCAGGGTGTCTACAACGACCCGAAGTACGGCCCCGTGCTGTATTACCACTACGGTAAGCTGCTTCTCTTTAGGATTTTTCCTCCTGTTTCTACTCGATCTGACGTTTGATTGTAATAATTCGTAGTGGACACCCGTGTTGGTTACGCGGATGGTGATAAGCGCTTTGGCTGGAACAAGCTCGACTTCTCGAGCGGCTGGCCCAAGGTGTAATTACTCGAGAAGAGTACACAAAACATGTTGATGGAAAATACCGGAAGGAGGACGAACGTAGATGTTTGTTCGGCATTGATGCGTTATAAAATAGAACCATTCTTTGGGTGAGTGAAAACGTTTGATTGTACAACCCAATAATCTTGTGCATGCGTTTACTTTATCTTTAATTTGAGGCGAGGGATACGATGATGTCTGGGCTCACAAAAACAAACAGGTCTTCGACTCCTTTGCATCGGGAACAGTACCGGTAAAAAGTAACAGCATTAATACAGGTCGTTGACGTAGTAAACGTTGTAACCTCTAAGGTCTCATAGACACATACCTGGATTGACAGCGCAAGCTGTATGATCGTCAAAAATATCTGGATAATTGTGGATTCTCAGTGACTTTCAGCCAACATGTATAATATTTAGCCAGTCTCCTGCAGTTTATTTTACTTCTAAAACAAGTCTCTTATTGTTTTATCGTTATCGTAGCTTTTCAGTGAGGTGTCTTTTTCACAATAAACATCCGCTGTTTCTTACAATTCAATAGATGTTAACGAAACCAGTCGATTGTACACTGTAAAATGAATTTTACGACGCAGCTCGATCGTTTAAATCTCGACATAAGCGGATGCTGCGATTCGCGGAATCGGTAAAACCCTGTAAACTTTACTGCGATGGCACGAAAGCAGCTCTCAAGATTAATCTTGAAATCATGAATTTGAGGATTTGCACTTTGCCGTTTAGCTTCCTACCAACCAGCGTTAATACTAGCAATCGCAGGCGCTTCCACGACTCGGTATCGCACTGCGAACGAAGAGCTGACTGTGGCTTAGAGGAAACTGTTTCAAAAAGCAGCAACGTTTGCAAACTCGCTGAACAGCAGCTTCAAGTTGACCTCGTGCATGTACAACATGTTGGAGTATTCCCGCTTTTGTACACATTACATGAACCCACATCGTTGAATCGAAATCCCACAATGTTTACGGTCATATGTCAGCTCGCTGGCATCAGTGATACCCTTTTATTTTATATCACTAATTGTGACAAGTATCGCACTGGTAGAAGAGTACTATTCAGCCAGTCAACGGGAAATCCGGACCACGAGCGTCGTTGCTTCAGACCAGTATGGGATAAGCTGAAGAGCTGTTGGATTCGTCTACGACATTTCGCCGCCATTCCTGATTTTGACAGTTAGCACTCAAACCGCTTAATCTCCAGTCCGTCTCAATGAAACTTCTTTCGATGCTCGTTGGGCTTCCCCTCCTCTTGGCTGGCGTCGTCAATGGATATGCCTTACCTCAAGCATGCTCGGGAGTCTGCACCAATGCGCACGATCCATCCATTATCCGACGCGACGATGGAACGTATTTCCGCTTCTCCACTGGCAACAAGATTGCTATCCACTCTGCTCCTGATCTCACGGGTCCTTGGAAATACCTGGGTGCTGCTGTCCCGGACAGCTCGAAGATCAACCTCAAGGGAAGAGATGATCTGTGGGTAAGGAAATCCATAGCCACATCGGATTAGTATAATACCTCCAAGTACTAACTTTTTTTTCACTGTAGGCTCCTGAAGTGAATAAGGTTGGAGACACGTACTACCTGTACTACTCCGTCAGCTCTTTCGGAACCCAGAACTCGGCGATTGGTTTAACGCAATCGAAGACCATGGAACCTGGTTCGTGGGTTGATGCCGGTAGTATTGGTGTCACGAGTGATGCATCCAAAAAATACAACGCCATTGACCCGAATCTCATCCAAGTCGGCAGCGAGTACTACCTCAACTTCGGCAGCTACTGGCAAGGTCTTCACCAGACGAAGATGACGTCGCCCCCAACGAAGAGCGCTGGAGGTGCCAATCAAATCGCCTTTACCTCGAATTTCGAGGTCGTTGAAGCTGCGTTCGAATTCGCCTACAAGGGCTACTACTACATGTTCTTCTCCAAGGGATCGTGCTGCGGTTACAACAAGACCCGCCCGGCTAAGGGCAAAGAGTACCGTATCCTCGTGTGCCGTTCGAAGAGTCCGACTGGAGGCTTCGTTGACAAGAATGGGGTTGATTGCCGTAACAATGGGGGCTCGATTGTTCTGGAGTCTCACGACTGGGTGTACGGCCCGGGAGGCCAGGGCGTCTACAATGACCCGAAGCATGGCCCAGTGCTGTACTACCACTACGGTAAGCTTGATGTATTATCTGTGTCTAAGCTATTTGTAGTGTTCTAACTTGTACATGATGACTTGACGTGTAGTGGATACCCGTGTTGGGTATGCGGACGGTGACAAGCGCTTTGGCTGGAACAAGCTCGACTTCTCGAGTGGCTGGCCTACGGTGTAAATACTCAAAGTGTTTACACATTTTGGCGTTTAAAAACATGCTTGTTAAAAAGCGTTTAATCGCTTTATCGAGTTTAGCCCTGTGGTAGGTAATTCTCGAATCGATTCTCTCTTCACCTCGTAGACTACCATGTCTTGAGCCATTTTCTCCTCTATGAGATCGAATTTCTCACTGGTTTCTTGTTCCTTGCGCGTTGGATCGTAGCAGGCCACAAACAAACAAACCAGTGATGATCCCACAAGAATAGTATCAAACAACATCCGTTTTGACCACTCCGTTTTGTAGAATCCATACTTGCCCGGATTCTTCGCAAACGGTGACGAGGCATTTACAGGAAGACCCGGTCTACTGTTTCTGCACCAGTCATCAGCTTCCGAAGTGTTGCAAGAATCCAGGAAACGCAAGGGGTCATATGTGTGGGTATCGCTTCCGAGCTTGCGTTGACAATTCCACACCTTTCTTCTTTGTTCTTTCACTGATCGCCATCGTATCCCAAGTTCGACTTGTAAAGCATCTTTCGATGCCAAGTATTTGTCTTGGTACCCATGACGACTGCTTAGGAATCAAACCCCCATTCCTGGTTCTTAGTATCGAATAGGTAACAACATAACTCATATAATAATAAAAAATACGATTATACGTGTACTCGAGTTTTTTTAAATGAAATTGGATTATAAGATTTATAAGATTTTGTAAAGGTCGCATCACATCTCCATCTTATCGTATTGTATCTATCACTCTTATTCCCAGTCGACTTTTAAATCTCCCATGACGACCGACAACCTGAAAATCAAATGCACCTTTTCCTGATTTTTATTACATAGTATCATTCATGTCATTCAACTGAGAAATTCACGGTTTGATCACAGTGTGAATGTATTCACAATATCAAAATTCTTAATACTCCCTATGATTTTACCATAGTTTCAAAAGAATTGACGTGTAAACCACCAATTCTTGCTCATTCGTATTGGTGTTGTTGTTGTTGACCCAACCAACTAGATCTATGGCACGTAAAAAAATCATCATGGCATAGTGGACTGTGAGACTTTGTTGTAAATAATTAAATGGTTATCTTCAACTACGCTCCTGCAACATGAGCAGTTCGCGGTCGTAGCGGTTCTCGGTATCGCAGGCGTTGTTTCTCCTTAGCACTCAGCGGCATGACTCTACCAGGGATAGCTTGATCACAGCTATATGGACGTCGAAACACAGTCTTGGACAAGTTCAAATGGAAGAGGTTACTGGTAGCTGTGCCCAGCATCGCCATCCGAGGCACCGCCCCCATTCCCATGGTCGCGTTCAGCAGCAATCCCCACCGCGAAACGCCAAGTTTCTTCCACAGCGAAGAATTGTCGGCAGCTCGGTGCCACCGATATGACACTTGCGACGCGTAACCTAAGCTTCTCAGATCGAGAAACGACAACACTCGCTCTCGAAGTCTTTGAGATAAAACATTCTCGCCAATATCGTTCGGTGTTCCACGCTGAGTTTCGGCAATCAACGCTCGCTCGAGATCTTCATTACCCGTTGCAAACTCCGCCAGAGTCTTCGCATCACGAGCTTCCTCCTCCGCCACATCGCCGTAGCAATTCCTCGCTCCAAGGTCACATTCTCTACGAACAAGAAGTCGAACTACTCGGTACTGCCCCTTCCGTGCAGCGTAGAATAGTGGGGTTTCTTTATCACTAGTCCGCGCGTTAATATCCGCTCCACGGTCAAGCAAGAGCTCGGCAAGGTGAACGTGACCGTTAAAGCAGGCGAGATGCAGAGGAGTCTCGAGTGCGTCGTTGCGAACGTCAACGCACCATCCAAAGTCGAGTAGTAGTTGCAATACGTCCAGGTGCCCTCGAGCGGCAGCATGATGCACTGGAGAGTAACCGAGCTGCGAAGGAAATAATTAACTTCTGAGTCAAGTTATTTAAATCTAACATGCTAGCTAAAACACGTACTAGGCCTTTGCATCGGTCCTTGTCGACGCCTTGGTGCAACAACAGGAAGACGGCGCGTTGTTTCCCTTTCTCGCTTGCTATTAGTAATTGTTCATTCAGTTGGTCACTCTCGACCCGCAACAAACTCGTCAATTGATGAGTCGCATTTTCTCGTTGGCTGCGTTTTGCCTTGTCCTTCTTCTTGTTGGACTTTGGACGCACAGTCTCCGCCTCCTGCAGCTGCTTCGCTGTCCTAGACGACTTCCTACCAGCCGAAGTCGACGACCGCATCGTACAGCCGTCCCGATCAACCGCCACGAGCAGCGGTCTACCGCATACAGGCATTATCTTTAGTAAATCTATTTTTATAGTCACAGAAAAAGCTTTTTTTTTTTTGTGAAAATTGGTAAAGTACCTTTTTATGATCGTCAATCGGTTACACTCGTGTAACATTCCGCTTGCAATGTTGTACGAACGAGCTGGCCGAGTGTGAGGCTCTGAATTGACTCAAAGTAGGCAGACGACTCCAACGCCGGCGACGATGGTGAAGCCCGTGGTGAACGCCAACATGAACAAGACCTTCCGCGAGGTGGTGGGACGCTTCGTGGGTGCGCCGCCGCAGCTCTCGCACAAGCAGAAGGTGCAGCGTCTGTACAAGCAGTCGCTCAAGACGCTCGACTCGTGGGTCATTGACCGCCGCCTCTGGAACGAGGAGGCCACCAAGATCCGCGCAGAGTTCGACGCTAACAGCAAGCTGGACCCGGAATCTGGGTATGTCCAAGTACCAACTACTGACTTTCATTTTGTTTTTTACCATAATTCCGGTGGTCTAGCTGTTGGTACTTACACAATGTCTTTTTGCCACTCGTTGATCTCTATAGCCTGGCCAAGCGTCTGGTACGTGAGGCACAGGAGAAGGTGGACCACTACACGCACCCGGACCGCTATATATTCAACTACATGCCCGGTGGCAGTCTCTTCATGCGTAACGCGCCCATCCCGCTGGACGTGTGCTTCCCGGACGGAAACATCCCCGAGGACGTGGAACTGTCGCCGCTCGAGGGCATCAACATCGACATGACGCCACTGCCTGCCAAGGACACGGTCTTCGTCGACTTCTCCAAGAAGGGCTACGACTAAGTGCCATTGGCAGCAGGTTCAGAGTTGACTTTGCAGCAATTACAACGAGAAAAAATCCGAGTAATTTGTTTTTTACTTTTTCGATTTTTTGCGGATTTTTATTTGCTAGCAGATAGAAGAGATACACATTCAAGAGTACTCGAGTTGGTCGCAGATGCGAGATTTGGTCACTGCAGTATTCAGACCGAAGTCGCGGTAGCGGAATCCATTGAAGGAATTGGTGAAAGTGTTCGGTCGTCCGAGTCGCTCGACTTCGACCTTGAGCTGTGCCTTCTCGGCGCCGATTTCTCGACAGCTCGTGGCGTATAGAGGATGTTGGTTTTGTGCTTCGGTGATCGGCTTGATATCGATGGGCTTGGGCATAATTTCCTCGGGTCGGAGCGCAAAATCTTCAGGCGCTGCGACGTCTACACGTCGGATGGTGACAAGTCCGGAAGCCTCCACCTCTTTGTGTACAGTGAGCTTGTCCATCCGCTGGCTGAGTTTCAATCGTTCCTGTGCCCGGACACCTTCGCCTAGAGCCCCTGATGTCGTCTGGTACATGAACTCGGTCAACGAGTTCGACGATCGTGGCTCTCCCGTTCCGATCTGGTTGTTGCTCGAACTGCCGCGAAGTTGAGGAGCGTCATATGTAACTTTTTCGTGAAGATCGATGCCGACAATCCCAGAGCTCGTGGTCATGAACGGATTGTTGGTACGCCGCGTGTGGTGGACGGAAGAGCCTCGCGAAATCATGCTGTCTCACGTGTGTGGAGCTGCTTTGATTCTCAAATGACAGAAATGTCCATGCAGATCAACTAGCTCTAGAACTTCTGGTGCATTTTTTTTAGCAAACTATTTCCAGCATCATCGGTTATTCTTTCCGTTAATAGAAAACTGTGATATTCCTGCCTGTTAGTATGATTGGTCAAAATCATTCAGACATGATGACTTCCATGGGGTTGCTAGAGCTGTGGCAGCTCACATGGCTGATCGCCGTGGCTGGCGGTCTGCTCTCGTTTCGGAGTAGTTTCTGCCGTGGGTTCGTTCTGCAGGGCAAGATGCGTACTCCTGCTGCCGTCTCACAACTCCCCGGGTTGTCATTGCTGCGTGTGGAGGTGCCCAAAAGCTACTGGACGTGGTTCTACCTTGTCGGAGCTCTGCACAGCATCTTTATGTTGGTTATCACAGTCTTCTGGCAACATACGCAAGCAGTGCAATACGCTCTGCACTTCGCGCATCCCTCTGTAGAAGAAGGCAATAGTATCATCCTGAACCGGGCAAACAAAACCACCGTATAAACAAGGAGGTAAGTCAACACAACGCGGAGCAAACTAGAAACGAAGCATCCCACAAAGTTACGCCACGCAAAGATGAACCCCTACAGCACGAAAACACCAAACTCAAACCACCTTCGCAAACGCGAAACAAACGAGGCCGGGAAAGTCGGGATCGAAGACAATAACAAATACGCAACGAAAACACCAACCGCACTCAAAGACACGGAAACAACAAAGATAAACGAGACCACGGTATATCGCAAAGCAATGACGAAGTGGGCCCAGATCACATACATCACGGCATCCGAACATCAAACGCCCGGCAACGAGCCTCTAGCCAAACAAAAACGCGACAAAAACAAAAAGAACGTAACTCCTCGGGGCGACTGAAGCGAAGCACAACGGAGCCCCAACAAAACCACCGAAACCAGCATCTACAAAGCAGGTACCTTGGTAAAAGAACGCACAACCAGCAGCCGAGACCCCCCAACAACGTAAACCCCGGGAAAAAAAACACTTCCAGCACAAACCAGATCCCAACCGGTCAAGGAAAAAGTACGCGAGCGAAGCAAAGAACATCCCAACAGAAAACAGCTACAGCATACCCGGTAAAAAGAAACCGCACAACAAACGCACGAAAAAAAAAAAAAATCCAAGCAGACAAAATCAACGCAAAAATAAAAGCCAACCGAATCCCCAAACGCCAGAACCAGGCCATCCCCTTCAGAGAGCGAGCATCGGACCCCTTCACCTCTGCAACACAGCCACTTTCCCCAACCCAGACAATACCCAACTCACGCTCACTTACAGCACCCAGCCCGGCGATATACAGGAGCTGCTAAAAAACTCAACTCGCCTACGCAAACTCAGCCGACTCAGAAACCCACACCAATTCAAGCGAATCCGTCGTGGAACCCACCCACCAAACAAGCAGAATCAAAACAAAAAACCGTACGAAATACAGACAAAAGACATGGAGGTACCCGCCAGACCCAAAAGAACAACCCCTGCATCCACCGACACGCGACAGCAACACCTGCCCCGACGAGACATGCGCGCCAGGTACCAGGCACAAAATGACACTACAACAGTGGTAAACCAGAGGCCACATGACGAAGCTAAAACACAGCCAAAAAGAAAAAGCAACCAACCACTGACCGAACAACAGGCAATCCACCAACATGCCTCGCACCCACGACGAATAGACCTCGCAACAGAACGAGTTACACCAAGAGAACATGCCATACACGCAGCGACTACCCTCACAAGCGAGCTACGACACGGCAAACAGCGCAGACAACAAGCGCGAACACCCAGAAAGAACAGACAACTACGCGCACAGCTCCAAAGCAAACCAGTCCAGCAACCGTCGGACCCACTCATAGACCGCACACCAGACAAGCGAAGGCCGCCACCGGAACATGCAGCCCCGACCCAAGGAACGGCGAGCCAAAAAACAACACAGACACCAAAAGACAAGCCTCCTAAAAAAGAAAAGCCAAATGAACTAAAGCCGAAAAGGTAAAACCAAAAAAACACCTCCGCAGACAAAACACCCAACTTTCAAAAAACACAAATAGCAAATCTAAAAAGAAGAAAATAAAAAAAAAAAAAACACTCACGAACTAAGAAAAAAGAAAGCAACTGCACCAGCAACGCCTGAACGATATCCCAGGCAACCAAAAGCGTGGTGAAATTAGACACGAGAAAAAAGCAAAAATGCACACCAAAAAACACGATATGAACCTAAATCACGAACCACTCAAATACAAATTGCGCATGAAGCGAAACAACAACCCCACTCAATGTGAAGCGGAAAAAAAGCCAAACAAAACCCACAACACAGTCCGCAAAAAACCAAACCGAATCATCGCGCACGGAATTGTGGAAATAGAAAACAGAAACCCACACAAGTATAATCAACCAATCCTTACCAAGCAGACGAAAAATAAGCCAATAGAAATAGACCGGCTACAAGCAAGACAAATCACAATAACACAAAGGAAAAACACCGCCAGAAGCACCAACGACTCACCAAAGCGATAGCAAAGCGCGAAAAAAACAACACGCGAAATCGAGCTCACAACAAACGCCAAAAACACCACCATGGGACGCAAACAACGAAAGAGAGGCGAAGACGCCCGTAAAGGCCGACATGAAAGAACCCCACAAGCACCAGAACGCACCACGAAGAACGAACCACAGAACCCATGACGGCGAAGCAAAATACACATACGCCAAAACTCGAAGAGAGAACACAACACGAGACAAACACGTGCGAAGTCCCCACAAAAAAGAACCCCGAAAACCAGGAAGCGGAACCAGTGGAAGCACACAACGAACGACCGAGCCCAGGAAGCACACAACAGGATAAAAAAAGCAATTACAAATAGAACAGAAGGCACAACGAACGCGGCGAAGCTTCGAAAATGGCACATCACACTTGCCGATTGAAAACATTCTGACACGGCAACGAGCGACACACAAAAACCAATGGCACCCAAAAGCAGTACAAACACATTGGCTGAAGGTAAAAAGCCGCCAAGCAAGAAGAAAAACGTAAGAACAAGGCAAAACGAAGCAGACAATGAAACCACCAGCTAACGATCAGCATGAAAACACTGCAACTAGCACAACACATGAAGAACCATAATCAAAAACCAGATCAATCAACATGCGAAAACCAGGCAATGAAAACTACTCCCGTTACCAGAAACGACAAAGAAAGCATAGCATTAAGAAAAAACATGAGTTCGAAACTACTCGCTCAAAATAAACCTAAAGAAACAACAGAGCATGAACTAATAACAAAGAACACGCAAACAAACAAAGTTCAATGCCCAGACGACGAAACGGAAAGCCAAACACACCCAGCCAAGCAACAAAGAGCATCGGATGTGTTTTGTATAAAAAACCGTCGAGTCGTGCTCGTTTTCGAGCCCCGATCATCGACGGTTTTTTAGTCAAGTGAAATTGAGCTTTGCTGTCATAAGCGATGTCGTGACGCTCCATCTTGTAGGTAATGGTAACAGTGCAGTACACTCCTGTTGTGCTGCAAATTCCCATTCTACAACATTCCTCGTTGACCGCAATCGACATATCACAAGGCTATCATTCTACTAAAAACTTCGTGTCAAGATGGGATTATCCAACGTTGTGCTAATAGTTGCTGCTGCTATTTTGCTTGGGTCTATTAGCTGCACGGCCAAGAACGACACGCCCAGATTGGTGCCGGAAATTGCGCCGTATGAAAGGGAGTACGCGCCCACAACGGCTGGAAATACAAACCGCGAAGAGAAACAGATCCTGCGATTTCTCGAAGTGGCTCGTGTGGCTGAGGGCGACGAAGAAGAGAGAGCCTTGAATTTTGCTTATCTGAAGAATCTGAAGAATCTGGAGAAGTACATACCCAAGGCAGATACACTCAAGGCAGCAATGAAGGCAGCACAAGCGAAGAAGGCTGCCAAGGCCGCAGATAAGCTGAAGAAGAACAATCTCTTTAAACTACCGGGAACTACGGACGATCAGCTTATCTCGAAATTCAGGGAGTGGCGTGCACAGGGAAAATCTTCGGCCGACGTCACTAATGGCATTTTTAAAACGAACGGAATGAAGCAAAATGACGCTATTACGATCGGCAACCGATATCAGGTTTACCTCAACGATTTTGGCTAAATAAGGGGTGCTTGTCCACGAGAGAATTGAATACGTTCAGATTCGTTATTGATTGGTATGGGTATGTGACAACTACTTTTTCATTTCTGGTGTTCTACACTGAAGCATCATCTTGCATGCTTGTTACATGTATTCGCTCAACTAACAAGTGGTGTACAGCGCTCACATAGTTGAAACGATGGCCACTAGAGTGCCGCATTGACAAAATAAGGGTGTTTCACTGGTATAGATTTGTCTTCCGTCATTTCCAGTAGTCTTGAAAGCGAGTCTTTTATTTTTTTTCCCTTTTCTTTTAATTTATGAAACAAGAGGAGAGAAATACTTTATGTACTAACTACTAAACTTTTTTTATCACTACACATTCACCCCGTGCGCAACACCCTTCTCCTCGTCCTGCTGAGCTGCCATGTTGTTGAAAATGTGTTCCAGAGCAGTTTCGCTCACACTATACTCGTCCACATTGAGATCGGAACGAGTCTGCTCCAGTGCACGGAAAATCTCTGCTGGACGCAGCACTGCGTCACTGTCGGGGCGATGCTTCGGCACCTGGAACCGGAAGTGTTCGCCTTGCTGCTCCGCAAGAGTGCTGCCAGGGAACGTGGTCTGGAAAAAGCTCTGCAGTCTCTCGCCGTGGGTTTCAGAGACCCACCACGAGCAGAACGTCTCGACGGAGACTGAACCTTGTGTCTCCAATTGACTGCCAAGTAACCAGCCAGTACCCGAGTGATCGATGATACGGGGACCCCGTTCAGTAGCCCCCAGAGCCGTGCACAAATCTTGAATGTTGGCCGTAGTAATCCTCGTACTACTAACTTGAAGACTGCTCGAACTCTGTCGACTCGTTCTACTATGTCGCACCGAAAGAGTCCGGTCAGCTGTGAGGAACACTCGTGTTTGATCCATGACACTTTTTACTTCCTCACTAGTGGTATCCGAGGCTCGTAGCGTGATCTCCACAGTGTAGCCTTTACCAAACTTCTGCTTGAGATGTTCCACACTGCCGAGACATTTCAGTCTGCCACTCACGAGAATCCCCACTCGAGAGCACAACGCCTCACACTCTTCCATACTATGCGTAGTCAATACCACACAAGCATCAGTCGAACTCACACGTGCGATAACATCCCACATTTTGCGTCTTGAGCTCGGGTCCACGCCCGTCGAAGGTTCATCTAGGAACACAACACGCGGACGTCCAAGCAACGCAATGGCCGTCGACACCTTGCGCTTGTTGCCACCGCTGAGTCCTTGCGTCAGTTTGTGTCGGTATTTCGTGAGTCCGAGCTCTTGAATCTGCTCGTCCACTGCGGCATCGACAAAAGGCTCAGGAATGCCCTTGACGCGAGCATACAACTGCAGTTGTTCCTTCACCGTCAGCAGATCATGAAGCGCGTCGAACTGCGGACAGTAGCCCATGGTTTTCCGCGCCTCAGCCGAGCTGGTGGACAAGTCGAAGCCGCTTAACGTAACAAAGCCGTACGTAGGAGCCAATTGGCCTGTCAGCACAGCCATCGTCGTCGACTTTCCAGCTCCGTTGATCCCCAAGTAGCCGAAACACTCGCCACTCTGGATCGACAGACACAAATCCTTCAATGCAACTTTTGCGCGTGGCTTGCCAGCGTATTGTTGGCGCAAATTACGGATAAACACGAGGTCATTCGGCCCAGGCTCTTGCTGCTCCACTCGATGGCGTTCCCACTGCACATCGTCGTCCTCCTCTTCCGTCTCCACTGCCACAGCGCTGTGGTCCGTCTTCCCCGTTGATTTCTTCCACTTAACCGAGCGATTCTCCAGTACAAACACCAGTACAGTCAGTATAACTGCTTCGACCAGCGTGTACAGCAGTGGCGCTCCCACGATCTCCAAGTCGAAGGGCTGGCGTACACAACACGAGGGCCCGATCCGGTCCCAGCATTCCATACATTCTTCTTTGCCCAGGCCTTCAAACAACCCGAAGAAAGACGGAGACGTGGACGTCCAGCGACCGGAACCGAACAGCGCTCGACGACTCACTTTGCGCGTCGCCAGCTCGAAGATGCCGTTGTTCAACGTGTAGCCCGGGAAGACCATGAAGATCCAGCGCAGGTAGTTGCGGTCCAGTGATGAGAGCGTCAACGAGCCCGAGATAGTGAAGTTGACGATGCGACACATGAACGAGAAGATGCTCAGCAGGCCGCCGGTGCCCAGAGCGAAGACCAGCAGGGCCGTCTGAGCCACCGCGTGCTTGACATAGCGTCTGGAGAACAAGTAGGCGAGAGGAATAATCGCCCAAACGTGAGCAATAACCAGCGCGATAATAGCTAATACGTCGCCTGTGCTGGCCTTGTCAGCCCCACTGGGCGTCATGGACAGCGGGATGACAACGGCAGAGGCCACGATAGGGACGATCGTGATGAGCAGGTCGTGCGTCCAACTGGCCACCCAGTAGGCCGAGACGTTGGCGCCACTGATGAGCTGCAGACTCTTGGCGTTCTGGATCGGATCCTTCTCCCTGACAACGAACGCCACGATCGCCGCTGGGATGAAGGCAAACGCCAGCATGACCACCAGCGCCACTAGAAACCCATTGAGCGTCACTTGCAGCTTGGCGTTGTTCTTGGCCAGACAATTGTTGTTGAAGCACGGCGTCGAGTTGCACGTGTTGCACGGATACCACGGAGACGCGACGTTGGCAGCGTTGCAACACGCACTCACGTCGCAGTCCACCACTCCCAGTGTGCAGTAGTCGAAGCCACGCGAACTCACACACGCCGTCACGTTAAAGTCCGGGTCTATCAGACTCGAAAAATTAGTAGACGCAGCGCATTGACTCTGTTGCGACTCAGTAGGCAGATTTGAAGCGTAGTTCGGGATAAAATCCGCCACTTGGATCTCCGGTAGAATGGCCAAGATGATCAAGAAGATCAGTGGGATACCCACCGAGTACGCCAACGTCTTTTTGTCCCGCTTGGCAATCTGGAAGCGTTTCTTCGTCAGCGCCCAGTACTGCGTCCACATGGACGGCTCTGTGATCGGTGGAGCCCCTATCGACACGTTTTTCGGGTTGTGCTGTACAATTTCCTGTTGCTCTTCATGATCCTGAGAAATCCGCAAGAAAACTTCTTCTAAAGTCGTGACGGAGATGCCATACTGTTGCACTCCAAGTGCACTCATTTCAGCATCCAACTGCTCCAACATCGACGGGAAAACGTCTGAAGAAGCGGTCGGGAGTTGGAACACTAGCTCCGATCCAGAGCTGCTTAAACACTTGACTCCTGGCACGTATTTCTTTAGAAAATTCTCCACAAGCTGGGCGTCACAAGAGCCATCCGAAGTCTTGATCATAGTCAAATTATAACCCGCTCCAAAGCGATTTTTCAGGAACAATGAAGACCCAGCACAACGCAGTTGACCGTCGGCTAGAATGGCGATACGATCGCCGAGAATGTCCGCTTCGTCCATGAAATGGGTTGTTAAAACAATGACGCGATCTTCGCGACTCTGCTGGAGTAAATTCCACGTAAATCGTCGAGAATAAGGGTCCATTCCAGACGTTGGTTCGTCCAAGAAGACGAGTTTACTGCCGCCAAGGAAGGCCAGAGCGACGCTGAGTTTGCGCTTCTGGCCTCCCGAGAGCGTCTTGGCCAGTGCATGGCGAATTTCCGTCAAACCTACGCTTTCGATCATTTTTTCCACACTGGATTTCAGTTCGCCACGTGAAATCTGCTTCATGGTGGCAAAAAGCAACAAATGCTCTTCAACTGTAAGGTCTTGGAAAAGCACGTCATGTTGTGGGCAAATGCCGATAACGCGTCGAAGCTCGTTGAAGTCGCGCTTGATGGAACAGCCGTACAGTGTTGCATCTCCCGCTGTGGGCGGGATGAGACCCGTGAGCATCGAGATGATCGTCGTCTTGCCAGCGCCATTATGACCCAACAGAGCAGTGATTTGGCCACTGTACATAGAGAGATCCAGCCCGGCAACTGCGACGCGCTCCTCGCCGTCTTCTTCGAGAGGGAAAACTTTGCGCAACCCGCGGATCTGGAGACACGTGCCATTGCGCTCTTGTATCGCCAACGCGGCGTTAACCGGCTCTACATACGCATTTCCACTCGGTTTGGCAATATTGTCAGTAAGTTGCGTATACACCCCGCCAGCTTGAGGTGACAGCGTGTAATTTTCTGAGCTCGTAGCCATCTCGTCGTCTTTTGACTGATCGATCTTGTTAACCCAGTAACTTTTCGTCAACAAAAAGTACCAGGGCTTCCTCACGCCGTATTGCTGAGGCAAAACCTGCTCCAAATACCATCCCAACGCCACGAGGATAACGGAGTCGAGCAGCAAGAACAGACTCATTCGAAATGCACTTGGAACTGTAACAGGTCCTTCGCGAAGGCCCACGGAATAGGCAAAGCCTGTGCCAAGTTGCGCTCGACGTAAGATCTCGTCAACGGCCAATGCAAATGCAGTAGGAGGCGACAGAGCGGCCCAGTACCGAGGCGTGTTTGTGTCTGCAGACTGCACTGCAAAGTATGGGAAGAAGAGAATGAGCCACAGAAGCACCGACGCGATGGCTGCGGTCCTGGACTTGTTGAAGAATGGCGCGACAAAGTACGAAAAAGCTGTGATGGCCACACTGAGTGTCCAGAAGAGAAACACCAGTGTTGCGTACTCGGTCGTAGGGAACACGTTGCCATATTTCAGTACGGCTGCAATGGCAAATGCCAATGGCGTGGCCAACACGGCTGTGGTTAAACACCACGAACACAGCAGAGTGGCGTCGGATAGTCCCATGATCTTCATGACCTCGCGTAGTCTGTTTTCCTTCTCCATGACCATCGTCGTGGTCGTAGTTGACACAAATTTGATATAACTGACTAGAAAAAATAGTCCCAGTACGGACTGCCCGCCAGTGTAGAACGATGTCATAGTGGACGACGGTCCGCCGATCGCTTCGAGTCCCCAGACGGCCAGGTCACTGCAAATGAGCGTCTCGTTGGCATTTAGTTGCGCAGCTTCGGACGTGAACCACTGCGATCTCCAGCTATCTGCGAAATTGTCAAGGTTTGCCAGCAACAGCAGCGCTGTGGAGAGCAAAACTGGCAGGAAAAGCTCCATGAGCAAGCTCACGGGGCGACGGCGACGCAGAACCATGTTTTTCCAGACCAGGTTGGTCACTTGTGTCCATGTGGCTGCCACTTTTGCAGCGAAGTTGCTCTTTATCTGTTTGTAGAATCTGGCAAAAATCGCGATTGCCGCAACTGCAACTGCCACAATTGCCACGACGGCGATGAGAATTGTGTTGGCGGACGAAATGCCTCCGTCACATTCATTCTGGTATGTGAAAACGTCATCGAACAGCTGCTTGCAAGTTGCCACTGCTTCAGATGAAGTGTTGCAGGCTCGCAGCGACGCGGCAGCCGCGCAACATGAGGCCGAAGCTGACGATGTTTGCTCGGAACACATGACGCGGCAGACCGAGTCTCCATTGAAATCGTCGCTATCATCGAAAGACCCGGAGGAGGAGAATGAGGACGAGTTTCGATCCTGGAAATCGTCCGGCAGCAGGTCGAAGAGCCCCGAGTTGGTCACACACAGGCCGTACGCGATGTCGTTCTCCAGGACAGTCGTAACGCAGTTGGAGAGCGCCGTCAGCGTCGCGCTTTCGGCATCGTCCGAGGACCCGGCGTCCGACATCGCAGAGTTTTTTTTATTGTGAGACGGTATTATCGAATTAGTGTCGGCTGGTGAATTGATTAACGGGGACTGGTTACGTAATCTGCTCACTGGGGATTTGTACCTGTGAAAAAATGCATAACTGGGAGATTTGGTAGATGAATGGAGATTTTTAATGTGATGAAGACTGTAACAATTAGTGGATTGTGAAATAAAATACCTGGGCGGACAGCGCAAAATTGCCGCTTTGCAGGAAGTGGACACGGTTTACCTGACCTCCGTGTGACTGCAAGGCAACGGCGCTTTGCCGTTCGTGAGCAGTTGTCATTTATGACAGGTCTCACAGTGGATACATGTAGTGCCCACTCTTGCCAGTGTGGAGGCGAGTTGCCACGCGATCGAAAGACACAAAGTGGGCGGGTGCCAAGATGCAACGTTTTATTCTCTTCAACATGACTACTTTTAGGCCCTTAACTAGATTAAAAAAAAACTTAAAACTACCCGATGCATCAATCCGCCTAGCAACTACGTGTCGCGAAAGCTGCGTAATACTCCACCTTGTGTAATACTGTAAAAGGGACTTTGTTCCAAGCGAATACCGCGTAATATTTCGTCGATGGCATGGATATCGCACATTGTGAGAATTGAAGTAATCGTATCGCCAATTTTAATTACGGCCGAAGCGCTCCATATTTGTTAACACGAAAGAAGTGCGTATTCAGTCGTCGTACTTGAATGATTGATCGCAGCCGAGTGAGGTTGGTTTGTAGCACGCCACTACCAGTATCTCAAAGCGATAACTTCGCAGTAGAATTGATTTTTTGAATTAAAACAAATTGAAAGGGTTTATTGGGCTCTGGCGTTTACAGTTAACTTCAAAGGCAGCAGGACGATGGGCTTGTCCAATTCCACCGCTATGTATCCATACAGCCAATGCACAATCCCGTAACTTTGCTTCATGCTCATGAACGTACTTGACAAAACCTGCTCCAACCTGGTGGGAAACTCTTAGGTGCTCGTCTTGCTTTCCAGCCCTCAATTAAGCTAATATGGGAAAGCTTAGAATTCTCGATTATGGAGGCCTACCAACTCGTGACGCGTTGCAGGCCAACCCAGTCGGTTACCAAGTTGGTAGTAACACCAACCCTGCCGGCATTCCCATCACTAGAAATTCGAAGGTACCGCGTAATCTCGAGCTGTGCTGGCTGCGATTTGAGCGCTACGCTCATTTGTATGGCTGGACAGGAGCGCTGTTCTATAAGACTGTACGTAATAGCTAACGAGGCGCACTCGCCATGTGTATTGGGTCCAATTAATTCTTAATCACAGAGTAATGGTTGCATATATTATAAAATCTTCCCCGATCAAGTCCTATATTAACTTAGTAGAGAGGCCATTTGGCAAGATAATGAAGGGATAGTAAGAAATTAAACATTATTTTGTATAAACAAGTACTTATAACGGTACCTCCTCACGTTATCGTCTGAATTTCTTCGCGTGCAGAATGCATTTAGGGAGAAGTATAATAGTTAGATATCGACAACACCAGACTCTCTCCATGCGATTGATAAATATTTGGACTACCGGGGCAATGGAGAAAGCTGTATCTAGCCCCCACAAAGCTCTGTTGAGTTTGGCATCACCCGCTCACAGCGTTTCTATTTCTTCATCTAGCGCTGCAGAATGTTGTCTTGAAGTTCCGCGTGGTAGGTTCATCGGCGGCGTTTATAGTTGTCTGTATGAAAGACACGTCTCCGAAGTGACCTCGTGGCATGTTGATATTTGATTCCTTTTGCTGCTGTTTTCCGTCGGCTCATCAGGTTATTTTCCCCCTCGACATCTAAAACCACTTCGGACGAATCTGTTCGCCCAAGGACGGCGTATTGATACAGAGCAAACAAACGCTCCTTTTTTTTAAGCCTTACGTGGCACAGCGGGTGTGGCAACCTGAGGGAAATTGGCCCACTTTCCCTCAATTAGACTGAAGGCCGACTCGTGTTTTATACATATATCATGACGTACATGATTACGCTGAGTCCATCAACCTGAGGTTTTGCCACTTCAACTTTGATCCAAATCTTGCCATTATCTATACATTTGGAAAAGGATTGTGAGGTATATTCTATACAATACAAACCTCTCATAACGTATATAAGGATCTGTTTGCTTCAGAAAGCTTGATTCTCGAGTGCAAACTCAAAACAGCTGGCGAGTTGTGTCGCATCTTGCCTTCAACGTGCCATTACCATTGGTCAGATTATGGTACAGACCGGCGTGCGACAGCCAAAATGTGTCCTTCCACCGGCCATCATCCGAGGAGCATTTGCCGAATTCCGATCAGTTGACAAGCATCGCTCGCCATGACCGCACAGTCGCTGCGAACGTCCTTGGGCAGCAACGGCCACACCGTCGGTGACACTTGCATTGATCTGTACGCGGAGCGGGTCATGATCCCTCGAATCTCGCTCTTCTCGCTGCTCACGGGGCTGTCCGTACTCGCGATTCTCTTTGTCCGGCACCGCCGGCGACGCACCCGCCAGTCGGCTAAACTGTTGCGTGAAAAAGTCGTTCTCGAGTCCTCGGAAGACCCGCACACCAGCCGCAAAAGGTGGTTCGCCTGCTTTCTGGCAACTACGGTGGCGTGGATCACCATCTTCCTCTGCACTTTTCACTCGTCCACTGCGAAGCCCACGTCCATGAGTGCAGCACAGGCACGACCTCGAACTGTCTTCAGCTTTACGACGACCCCACGGGGCATCGACGAGATGAAGCCGACGGTGGACGCACTGGTGAATCAGGAAGGCGACGGCTTCGACGCCGTGTACGTCATCGTTCCACGGACGTACCGAGACAAAGTGGTGGATATCCCCGCCTGGTTACTAGCCGACGCGTCGACGTTGAACCGAACCGAGTTCCGTGGCATCCCATTCGCTATCGGACTGAGTCCGTATCACCACAAACTGCGGCTGATCGTGCTGGACACGGACTTTGGACCGGCGAGTAAAGTACTGGGGACGCTGTTGGTAGAACAAGACCCCGAGACGATCATTGTATACGGCGACGACGACCGGATCTACCCGCCCCAACTGTGTGAACGGGCGCTGCACTATACGCACAAGTATCCGAACGACGCAATTGCCGTACTGGGTGGTTGGATATCGGCTGAGGACGGACTGTACTGTGGACGCAGCCTCGCAATCGGTGTCAATAGCGTGTCGTTCGTAGGAGGAGCAGGTGGTGTTGCCGTGAAGCGGAAGTTTTTCGGAATGGAGGAGGCAACTATGCCAGCATTCGAGGTGGCAAATATGTCCAAGGCGTGTTTTCTGGGTGACGATTACTATCTGTCGCACTTGCTGAGCCGTAACGGGGTGCGTCGCCGGCTTGTGGCTGATAGTTGCTGGAACATCGAGACGCTCACGGAATCGTTCTCGCACGGTGGACTATCGTACGCGCCGTCGGAACACCCAGGGGGAGCCAATGTAGAGCACTACCAGCAGTGCATCCGCGAACTTGGCAAGGACCAAGATCTCTCTCGAGACGGTGAGTTCGGATCGGTCTGCATGTTCCTGTTTTCTCGCACGTGGGGAGCGCTTCGAGGGTTGAGAAATCTCTACTTTGGTGGTGAATTCGTGTCGTGCTGACGGAGTCAAATGCGCGCGCGTGTACAATTAGCAGTAGTTTTCACAGGGATAAAGTCAAAGAAGTTAGTTTTAACAAATAATATAAGCCACGACGCTGGGATCATACGAGGATAACTAGAAATTGTGACCTCGATTTCGTGGTGCCCAATTTCAGGTCCAACCGAATGCCACCTGTCCACTTTGCAATTTGCAGCAAACCAGCGTGGCGAGTTTGCGGCAGCACATCAATGAGTATCCGCTTTGTGGCATTTGTACTATTGCCAATCGTCGTGGCTGCTTTTAGTGTGAACTCTACGAATGCGATGGAGGGCGAACTTCGACTTTATAAGGAGCCGAGTTTCAAGAGACTTCGGTTGCTCGTCAAGATTTCGGAGGGAAATCTCTGCTATGACATGGCGTGTGATGGTGTCGGCAATGTTATCTCGTCGGCTAGATGGACAGGGCTTCCAACTACGGGGTCAGCGTTCACCGATGGTCACGTGAAAATCGCCTTCTACGATGGTAAAAACTGCACCGGTAAAGCAACGGTGCTGAACACGAACGTTGGGGAAATCTCAAACTTCGCGCAGTCCGGCATGGACAACGCCACCACGTCTATCGCGGTGCTTGAAACGTCGAACAAGATGCAACACGCAACGAAGAATCTCTGCCAGTGGTAACTTTATTTTTTGAATAAGACTTTTGCAAAAGGTGACATATAAAATCAAACATTTTACTTTGATCTTCGCTACAATGTGAACACTTTGGGAGTTCATGCAGCCATACTGTGTCGGATAGCTTCTAGAGCTTGGCGACGCGCTAAATTCTCCCGGCGCTTGGATAAATATGCCGAGGTCTTCTCATAGTCCAGGTATCGCGGATTGATATTAGTCTTCCGTTGGAGACGTAGCTTTTTCACTGTCTTCTTTGTCACGTACTCATTCGCACGTTGTCCTTCAGCAGTATGCTGGGATTGCTTCGGTGTCTTAAATTCAATCTTCTTGATCGGTGTAACAATTCGAGGAGTCCAGGTCAGCTTGCTGCTCGTAGTCAACTCGGTATAGCGACGAGCAGCAAACTGCAGTCGATCGGCCGCATAAGCCTCAAAAAGCGATGATGTTACAAAGCTTACTGCGTGAAGTGGTGCTTGGACGAGACCCACAAAGCGCCTACGACGTTCATGAACGGCTGAAAAAGACCACGTTGCTGTAACTTGCTGTAGGGTGGACCCCCAGTCAACTTGTCGATAGGCAGTGATCGTCAAAGTGAGATAAACGCGAACGCCATCGACCGTGGAGACGAACCGCACGTGACTAGTGCCAGTAGCAGATTGAGAGCTTATACCATGAACGATTAGTACTTGTTCGGCATCAGTATCTTCGTGATCGGGTCGGGACACGACGTCTGGAGGACTGCTGACACAGAAATGTTAGTGAGAACCCCGAAATATCCCGGACGCAGTCCGGCGCAGTATGACACAAACCGAAGCAGCCAGGATATTGTCTGGAGGATGGCGGAAGCCATAATCCGGAGCGACGTGCACATGGTCATGATGCCTTTCCTGGAAACCTTGTTTGACATAACCTATGTAAATTTATACCGAAAGGACGCGACTGTGAAAATTGATATAGTTGACAGTGCAATCACTGTTTAGTTTGGCACTTCAGCGTTCAGGTTCTTCCACGCAAAACTGGCAAAGTACTCTTTGGACTTGAAAGTTCTAGTGACGAAATTGCCGTACACCACACCGCCGAAGAAAGGAAGCTGGGACACACCGCCGTTCGGACCGAGAGGGACCATGGCCGGCACCACCTCTACCTTGGGAAAATCCTTGCTGACATTGTCCTGCGTCTTACGAGCCACAAGCGCCAGCTCGTTTCCGAGGTGCGTACCTTGCTGACTGGCGAACAACATGTGCTTGGGCGCAGAGTTGTTGTTCGCGTCACCCAACGCGTAGATGTTGAAATACCGCGCATTTTCTAGCTGCAGCTTGCTGTTCACCTTGATCAAACCCTGCGGAGTCACCAGCCCGGCATCAAGATTCTTGATCAGCTCCGTCGTGGGGCTGAATCCTCCACACAACAACTGGATGTCCGATTCTAGCACCCTTCCCTTGTCCGTGCGCAGTGTACGACGCTCGAAGCTGTTACCGTTCAGACGCTCCGTCAGCCGCTCACCCAGCACAACGTTCACGTCCAGACGCTTGAGAAACTTCAAGAGTCGAGCACGAAACTTCTCGCGCACGTTGTCTGTGCCGAGTAGTTTGTCCTTGCTCTCAATGATCGTCACCGTCTTGTTAGGAAACTTGGCCTTGATCTCGCCAGCCACTCCAGCACCGGTAGCACCGCCACCAACAATGAGAATACTGCTGGCATTTTCGATCTGCTGACGCAACTCCGCCATCATTTTCTCCGTCGTAGAGCGTTTGAAGTCGCTCTTGGGCTGTTTAAGGGGAACCGTGTACGTACTGCCCGTAGCCATGACCAGGTAGTCGTAGGCCAGACGCTTCACTTGACCAGCCAGAATTTCGTCGTCGTCGTCGATAGGTGTGTACTCCACTTCGTTGCCAGACACGATACGAGTCACGATTGCGCGCTGTATCTTGACGAAGGATCTGGCCTCTGCAGGGATGGCGTTGTCATACGGCACGAACAGCTTCTTGGTGTAACCGGCATCTACGACTGCACGCGGCGTGCCGACGGCATGGTAGTAGTACTTGCTCTTCTCGAAAACAACCACCTCCGTGCCGTCATTGACGGTGAGATTCTTGGCTAGTGCCTGAGCCGCTGAAATACCGGCAGGACCTCCTCCAACGATGATAATACGAGTCATGATTGCGAAGACGTGAAAGTTATAGAGAGCTTGAAGGTTTGTTGTGGTGCACCGAGAAGGTTTGAGAATGAAAAGACTGCTGCCAGTGAAAATGTTCTCCGATTCCTCGTCGCCGTAAATCGATTTACTAATCACAACGACTCGCCTTACGCAATCTTGAGCTGGGCAACGATCTGTACATTTATGCTAGCGACTTATTGCCGTCATCACCGCAAGCGAACAGCACAACGACTTGGTTGTCAAAGAAAGCAATAGCAGTAGGATGCACTGCTTCTACATAAAAAGTCAATTTGCAGCAGCTATTTGTAACCTGGGAAGTCAACGTAGAGTAAACGGGATATGCATTCTGGTTGCTTCTACATGTATTACCGGTGCACTTCTGCAAAGGACGCATAGTGAAACTATAAGCCGCTTATTTCTTGAATGATGTACCAATCACAACACATTTACCTTCAAACTCGAGCGTTTTGTTGTCCTATTAAACATAGTGCCAACGAGGCCAAAGGTAGGGCTAAAGCTTGCTTTTTGAAGTATTTGAGATTATTTGCAACCCCGTTCCGTCACGGAATCCGTGGGCGAGTAAAATCAATAGGTATTGTACAGAGAGGACTGTACATCTGGTGAGGTTTCTCATAGATTATGTGTTTTCTTACGCTCAAATCCAGTCGTAATCGGCAATTTGCCAGGTTTTTCGTCAATGGTTGCTGCATCAAAGCGCAACTAAGACCAGCGGCCATTTAGCCGGCTCACTTGTAAGTTCCAAAGTGTACTTCTCTAGAAATGCTTTGAATTAATACATACCGTTCATTGTCGCAGGCATTGCTCCAACGACGATACGGTAGTGCTTGTTTAAGAGAAGAGCAAGTAAAACTACCACCCCGATCCAGCCTCCTTTCTTCGGAGACTTGATATGCGCTAACTTTGTCGCTAGAACTTCAAGTCGAAAGCGCACTTTGTGAATGCTGAAGTACCAAGGTCTTCATACCAAACAATATTTTCATTTTCACAAAAGCTTCGTTTCGTTATAGATTATTACAGTTTAATCCTTCGGGAAATACTTATGAGCACTTGTGAAGTGATGAACTGCTCGTTATACGTATCACCACCCACTATGCAAGCTTTGCTACGCCCAAGTGAGCAAGATCACCCCACGAAATGGTAGTCGGGTACACAAGTTCTGCTGTCTGCTTGACTCCTCCATCCTCCAGGATCGAATACACATAGATATTCGTGAAGCGGACGCGAGTGATCTTCATGACCAGAAGGGACAACATATCCTCCGTTGCCACCAGGAACTTGTTGTTGGCGATAAGGTACCCGTTACCGTAGACCGCGTCGATAGAGGCATAGATTTTGTTGTCTTGAACGAGATAGTTATCGTAGCCTGAGATCACCCCATACCGTTTACTTAACGCAGATCCCGTGGCTGTCTCAAACGAGGTGAGCTGTTTCACTTCACTATTCATGGATTTCCGTTCAGCAGCGTACATCTTTGCTTTGCCTCCTCTTTTGCTCTGCACGCGTCGGAAATACTTTCGAGCACACATGTAGACCACGAGCCACACCATCGTTGCAAACATGGCAATCACAGTGCATATAACAACAACCTTACGGTCCGTTTCGATGCCATGCACAGTCCAAAATTTCATAGGGGACAATTTAGCGAGGAACGGACTCACCGTAATGAGTCCGCTCCAGTAATCCGTCTCTGCGAAGTCCACGATAATTGTTCTTAAAGTGGCCGACGCATCCACGAGTTCAACACGGTACGTGAAACTGCACTCAAACGCAGCGAACGCCACCACCGGGTCGATTCTTTCGCGAAAAACGTAACTTAACACACTCGAAATATTTAAGAAGAAAGTCAACAAATCGGCGTGAACCAGTTCCGGACGGTAGTGGATGGATCGTCGATCTCCGAGCTCGTTCCCAATAGCTAAACAGAATTCCGTAAGCGTCCAGTATCCGTTAAGATGGTTAGATGCAAAGATTAAAACTCCACGGTAAAGTAACGAGTTGGAAATGGTAGCAAAGGCGTCCCCCACCCAGAAACTTCCCGCACGGAATCGATGATAAACCACGAAGAACAGAACACTGAGATCAAATAGGATAATGACAGCGAAGATGCCATGAATACTGTGTGTCCAGGCCCACGAATCACGTAGAGAAGCCGAAGAATGCCATTCCCAATTCCTCAATTCGGACACTGGATCTTTGGGGAGATTCCAAACCACCGTCTCAATATTCGATTGAGCGATGGAATCATCGATGTAGCTGCCAAAGCGGTAAGCTGTACGCACCTCCTTCACGGTATCAATACTGTTTGGCGGGGGGAAATTCTTAAACACCCAATAGTTTTCACTATCGGTAGTTAGCAACTCGCTGCTAGTGATGTGCGGTTCGGATTCGTACGGATAGTTGAAGGCAATGGCAAAGCTATGATTCACGTCGGCGGCTTGCATGTCGTTGATAGGAGCGACTGTAACGAGTAAAGCAGCCCCACTCTGGTACTGTTGAACCACTTGGAAGTCCTGGGTAGATATTAAAGCTGATACCAAGACCGACTCGGTAATTTTACTCTTCTGTCGAGTTAAAAAATACATGCGCAATTGTGTCACGGATTCGTCGGATGAAACTAGTAAATCGAACGTACAGTCAACAACAGGAGCGATTAATTCGAGGTCTGAAATGTACGCGAGATCATCCACCGCGTGTTTCTGAAGTGAATTATACAGGAACCGCATGAATGTATCGCCATAAACCGTAGTATCGAAATCATCGCTTGCGGTACACGAGGTAAAAGAGTGAGTACTGTTTGTCAAGAGGTAAATTGAATCGTTCCGTAAAGTTGTCGATCCTTTCAGCACATTTTGAACTAATGGACTGTCGGTGATGGCTCCTTCTCCAGCGTAGTCGACAATGAGCGTGGACTCATGTACCGTGATTCCCATGTCTTTTGTCTCCAAGCCACGCAACACCGAAACGGAAGCCAGGAATGCTTGGATCGAGATGGACACGTACCACAGCGCGATGAAGAACACCACCACGCGATGCAGAAGGCGAATGTATTCGACATTGGCTGCGCCCATGTTGCTACACTAGAGCGTCGTGGCTTCCCCACAACTCGAATAGTTTCGCGCGGCTGTTGCTGGCAATTTATTTTAGTAGAGTGTTCCGCTCTGGTAAATGATGGGAACACCCGCCATTTAGTGATGGGGACTTGATTGATTCTAAGAGACGACATGCAAGCTGGGTCAATGTCACGTACATTTTCATTCTAGCTTTCGGCGGTTGATGTCGTCACACAGCAAGCCTCATTGCAGCGGTGTGGAGCAAAGCAAACGTATCTATCAGGTTCGTTATAGTGAACAAGCGTTGGGATTATACAACCTCTGACTGGAGCGTCTAATTTGTTTTCATAAAAGAGTGACAGATTCATTCCGGCACGATCCGCTATGGACTTGGACTATTGCCACATGATGACAGATCTAAAGCTCGACGATGCTCCAGTACACAGCCGAACTGCCAATACGTACAAGGAGCTTCTAGATGCCACTTTTCTGCCTCGTAGTGCCTCAATCTTCCAACCAAGACCACTCCTCGCCATCCGAGACTCGGCAACTCGCACTACCTTCAATATGGACAACTTTGCTCGCTTCCATTCACCAGCTCAACGTACAAACAATTCTTCATCCAATCTCCCGTCGGTGCCTGTACATATCCTAGACGCCCCCGATTTTCGCGATGATTTTTACCTGAATCTTATGGACTGGGGCGAAAAAAACATCCTCGCAATCGGATTAAATCAGAACGTGTATTTGTACATACCCACGACCGAGGAGATCCAAACAATCCACGCTTGCACGAACCCAACCGACTACGTCACATCCGTGAAATGGTCGAGAAATGCAGGTATGACGTCTCACCTTGCGGTCGGAACTTTTCAATCTGAACTACAAATTTGGGACGTTGAAGCAATGAAACAAACACGATTGATACGTTCGCATAGAGCGCGTATCGGTTCGTTGGCTTGGAATAAAACACTAGCATCGGGGTCTCGAGACTCGACAGTTCACCTGACCGACGTCCGCTGTACTCAGTTCATCAGGAAGCTTGCTCATCGAGGAGAAGTGTGTGGCTTAGCGTGGTCTCCGGACGGTGAAATGTTGGCTTCGGGATGTACCAAGAATCAGTTGAGTATTTGGGACCACACTATGTTAAACTCAAGTGCGCGATCGATGCATAAGCATTGTGCTCCGGTACGAGCGTTGGCTTGGAGTCCGTGGCAACGTCTTGTCTTGGCTTCGGGTGGGGGAACAGCAGACGGCACGATCAAACTGTGGCGTACAACGACTGGGAAGTTAATGCGCTCTGTATCGACAGGGTCGCAGGTATGTGCGTTGGCTTGGTCCACTACAACTCGAGAGCTTTTGTCGGCGCATGGATACGGCTCAGATACACATGAAATCGCGCTGTGGAGATTTAAACAATTGGACAAAGTGCATGAACTCACGGGTCATAATGCGAGAGTTTTAAACATTGCCATCTCGCCTGACGGATCGACTGTTGTATCTGCTGGAGCGGACGAAACTCTGCGGTTCTGGAACATGTTTCCATCGAAAGCATCGAATACTCGCTGGAATGGAGAGTTCTTGAACTCTTGTATTCGCTGAATAAAACATGTTTAAATAACATAAAAATCTCACGTACATATATTTCGTATCAGCCCGAAAAGTCTGTTGATTTTTTGCCCAAAGAGAAGGCACCTCATCAAGTTGTAGCTTGGCGCTGATAATGTACACACGTTGCTGGATTAATGCCGCAGTGTTTGGGCTTTTTGAACTGTTTTAAGTGCCTTGTACGTGGACTTCTCCGCCGTTCTGGGGTCCAATCGACGGGTTTTGTCGAATCTGGTAGGGGGTTATGTCATTTTCTTGATCTGGTAACTTCTATTCAACGCGCTGCTCCGGGATCCGCTCAAAGCGCCGGTTATTGGAGGCGCCACAGCTCATATTCTTGGGTGGGCCAATGTGGATGGAGCCTCGGTAGCTGCCCCCAGCGAATGTATTCTGAGGCATCCCCATCTGTGCCCGTTGTTCACGGGTACAGATGTAATGCCCAGCCAGTCCGTCGGCCGGGATCAAGTAACCCAGCGTAACCGTACGACGCGGTCCTTCGCGTACCGACGGGAGGCCTTCGACTGGCAATACCGGGTCGATCTGGAAGCTCTCGTCGTTAGAAATGAGAACCAACTCGATGTTAAACATACTCGCAACAGCATACAATTCAGCTGTGGTGGCCTGTTCATCCGGAGTGTCCCGGAACGTCTCGTATCGTTCCCGAACGTCTTCTTCGTCCTGCATTAAGAAGCCCGCCAGTTCTTTGACATGTTCCAGCGCGTATTCCATCAATTTAACCCTCAAAAACTGCGCTGCGGCCACTCGTCGAGGCGCCATGCCGTCTGCGGCGCCTACATTGACCACAGTCATACTGGCGGGATAGTCTCGAAGACACTGCAATGGGTACATCTCGTACACGATGCAGTGTAGTAAACACGAGCCATCCGGAGGCATTCCGACGCCTACGAGGCCCGTTTGCACCAGTTGATCCTCCATTTTGGCTCGCTGCATATCCAATTCAGGTGTGATGACATCAGGCGCCGTCATGGACATCATAGAACCTCTAGAGAGCGACGCCAGGGACGCACGACCTGTAGAATCCGATACAGTGGACGAGGCCGGGAACCAGCTCCCTCGAGACGATCCTGGCCCAATGGAGCCTGCAAATGACCCGCGACTACTCGAAAAGGACGTGCGACCTACATTTTGAGGCGCTGTGTGTCTGGCGAAGCTCTGACTGCCTACAAAACCCGTCCCGGACCAGCGATAGTCGCTGGCATTGGACGCGAAGGAAGAGACCGTGGAACTGCTGGAAACGGAGCGGAAATCGTCGTCGTCGTCGCCCATAACACTGGCCGTGGCCTGTACCACTGCGGGGGACGCCAAAATGGACGAGGAAGGGCGAAGACTCGAGTCCTGCTGGTCGTACTCGGCGTTGGCGCCGAATCCCGAGTTAAAACCCACGAAACTCTTGAGTGTTTGGCTGCTTACGGCAGCCAAATGGAAGGCTACGAGCTGCGGCTTGTGTGTCACCACGTTCATGTAATTATCGAGTTCTCTGGCTCTGGCGCCGAGGAATTCCGGGCTTTTATCCACTCGGAAGAGCGCTCGACGACGATATAAGGGCGGGAACTTGACGCCCTTCATGAGCGCGGCACTGCGCTTACGTAGCTGCTCGTCGAGCTTGCGGAAGGCCGAGAAACTGCGCCAAATGTGCCAACTGGTGCGCCCTGTGGCGTGTGCGCGGGACGAGTAGAAGGACAGCTGGACGACCACTTTGTACTCGGCCTTCTTGCTGCTCAGACGGTAGTCTTCCACGCTCACAGAGCACGTGTAGTCGCCCTGGATGTCGTCGGGCGTCATGGTCAAGTAGGCCATGAGGAGAGAGGAACGAGGGGACGGGACGGAGACTGACGGACGTCCAGGGAGCTGGACGAACTCTCTCTGACTTGACGACGATCGCAAGACGCGCTTATCCGTTTCGACTCGATACAACGACTGGCAGGTTTTCAGCCTATCCCTGACCAGATACGAAGTTCCACCGTCCGGACGTACCACTTTGATGGATGTACCACGAAAAGGGTACGTGGAGAAGCGGAATTTTCTCCAAATAGTTGAAGTTGGCAACCAATCGCCTGGCTAAAAAATAGTTTTGTTGCGAAAAGTTTTGAACTGGAATTAAGTCTGGATGTAGGTTTCCAGTTAAAAATTGTGGTTGTTGCGAAAATTTTGAACTGGAATCAAGTCTGGATGCATGTTTCCAGCGGGCTCCGTTAACTTGTAAACGGCGAAGAAATGGATTTCTAAATCCAATGAAGTGCTATCCAGTACAACTTGATCGACGTTACGTCTTGAGCGGGGTGGCTTCAGGCCACTTGACGCTAACGAGACAAGTCTTGTCGACCACATCGTACAAATAGCTACGTTTTGTCTTACAGGAGACGTCTCTATCTAGCATCGCAGCTGCGGGGTAGCGTCAGATGCAAGATTCTAGGTGCACACCTCTTCACCACCGAATCGCAAATTTTGACATTCGAATGCGGTCTCGGCTCATCGTCCGAGATCTCGCTGCTAGAGGTTTATGAGGTGTTTGGCTGTCGTCTAGCGAGCTGCGATACAAATCAACACTGGCATCTTGTGTGGAGTCAGCGATATCAGCGTCGCGATATCAGTGTGGCGAAATCAGCGTAGCGGCGACAAGAAACACTGTCAATTCGTTAGGTTGCACTTTATGTACACCACACAAACTGTATCATTCTGGTTTAACACTAGACCATTCACTCGTAATAATGGAGACCGAGGCCAAGGCGCTGCTTGAGGAGCTCCGGGCGGCGCAGGAAGAGCACGAGCGTGCTCTTGTAGCTGCAAACCAAGTGCGCAACAGGCTCGACCGTGCACGAAAGGAATATGAAGAAGCTCGAGCTGCAGAAAAGGCCAGCGAGGACGAATTGGCAAAGGCAGCAGAGGCTCTGGCGTGTGGTCTCCAGAATCTCGAAGTGGACAGCGATACAGCAGAGCTGAATGCTACAGTGCCTCCGACAGTGGACTCTCTAGTGGAGTACCATGCAAACATCGGCTGTTACCAGTGCTATCTCTTCTTAGACCGCCACATACAGAGCAACAAACAAGAGGGGACCTTCGATGTGGCAAAACTCCTCGTTCGTGTAGAATTTCCACGCGTAGAGCTTACATTCCAAAGCCAGGGTGACAAGGAAGACGTATTAGTTATCTGGTGGACGGAAATTGAGCGGAATGTGGACGTCTCGCAGTGCGTATTGGAAGATAAGGACGATCACTGGTATCTGCGACTCCCCATCCGTCCAAGTGACAAGCAACCGCTGGGAGGGTTCTCCTCATTCACCCAAGTATCTAACATTGAGTTGCAATCGGATAGCTACACGTCGGTGTGTTGTCGAAACTGCAACGCACAGTTACTTGGAACCACTAGGATCGAGAAGGTGCTACCGTTACCGTCTGCTAATTGGATGGATATGTTTGACTTCTGGGGCGCTGGCATCGGAGCTTTCGAGCACATTCCTCGTGATGATATTCATGCTCAAAAGCACCGAGTGCTCGTCGGAGAGTCATACGTGCTGTTACACGCTAGTGACTTTTTGACGGATGCAACGGTTGGAGTCTGTGAGGACGCTGCTGTTGAATCTAAAGAGGAGCGCGAGTGGATGCCGCTGACCTGTGCTGCGTGTTCGGAACGTGTTGGTTTGTCCAATGTAGAGCAGCCAGATACAATTCGTCTTCACAAGCACTTGGTCATTGCTGGAAAGCACCTGAAATCCTCTATTGACGACGACAATGTGTTTGCCAAGTACACGATCGACAGTATCCTCAGTGCCAAATTGTTGGAAATGGCGGATGCAGATGGAAAATTTCGGTTCATTTTGACGTCGAGTGATGATCATGATCACGAATTTCAGAAATGCAGTCATTCTCCTGCCACTGGAGATGGATCAGAGTTGCTACTGCAATTGCTTAGCTGGGAGACGATGATCAAGCAACAGGATGCGACTAAATTCCGTCGCGTTCTGAAGGTTCTGTACGGTCCTCCTCAGTCGATGCCCGCGATTCCCGGACTCTTGCCTTCACAGGAAGTGGCACTGCCTCCAGCCATGTACTCTGCCATCGCCAAGCGACTTGAAACCAGCTCGACGCTGTTACCCTCGTCATTGCGGACATTTAACCGGATGAATGTTGGTTATTTGTTCGCATGACCATCATTCTGACATGTAAATAAAAAATCAATGAAAAAAAAAAAAAGAAAAAACTATTTGTATTATTCTCTCAGAGAGCAATACCGCTTACTTGGTAGGTGCCCAGTAGTCCATGATGTCCAGGGCCACTTCGCAGCTCTCACGCACGACCTGGACGTCGTCCTTGAGGTATTGTTTCAGAATCTCCTCGCATTCCGTACTGCCAATCGCCCCCAGAGCCTCCGCAGCTTCGTGACGCACCATGCGGTGCTCAGTCTCATCGAGCAGCACCTTCTTGAGTGCCGGTACGAGCACAGGGTTCTCCATCTGACCCATGACGTAGGCCACTTCGTGCTTAAACAGCGCGTTCGGGTCATTAAAAGCCTCAGCCAAAGCGAGCGCCGCCTCCTCCGTATTGCGGTTGCGCAGCGAGAACATCGCACGGTATCTAGCGAACATGTCGCCATTGGGATCTAGCAGAATCTTGCGGAGTTCGGCAGTAGGCACGTCCTTGCCAGCGGCCGGAGCCGGGTCCTCGGATAGGTACGGGTTACGGTCCACCTCTCCCTCGACGATCTCGCCCTTGGCTTTGGCCAGTTTGTACTTGACCAGAGTGACGGCCAATTTGCACGTGTCTGAGACCTCCGGGGCCGGATCAGCGCTGTATTTCTCGAGCACAGGCAGTGACTGGGCCGCGCCGATGGCACCCAGAGCCTCCGCTGCCTCGTGACGCACCATGCCGTCGTCCGCCTCGTCCGCCAGCACCTGCTGCAGCGTCTCGCAGGCCTCTTCCATCTGGAATTGACCGATCACGTAGGCCAGTTCGTGACGCATAAGCTCCGAGTCCTTGCGGTTAAGTAGTGCCGTCAGCAGAACCTGCAGATCCTCGAGGCCGCCGCGCGAACGCAAGTAGAAGATGGCGCGCGTGCGCTTGCCCGTGGGCTCCGACAGGTCCAATAGCGCATCACGAAGCTGCTCGAAGCTCGGCGTCGTGTCTACCACGGTGGCGATGGTCTCGGTTGCGGACGAGTGCGACGGCATTGAGGTTGGCAAGTCTGGGAATGGCTACGTCAGTGACTGCCAGTCAAAGTAGTGAAAGAGAAATGCTGGAGCCTAGCCCTATAAGTGGTATTTTAAGTTAAAGTAAAGTGCCTGTAGCCAATAGAAATGAAGATGACTGCGGATTGGTGGAGACTCGAGCCAAGTTGAAGTGGACGAAGGCAGATCTTGTTGCCTTCAGTGTTTTATTGTTGCTTCTTCCTTTTGCCATGGATATGAGCAGTTCGAGTCTGAGAGTGTCGATTCATTTGGTTGCACAGAGTCTCTTTTAGGATCATTCAAACCCTATCAAATCATGCTCAAATTTTGTAGTATGATAGACGACACCCGAGCTTTAGTAGCTGTTGACTCAAGGACAGAGTGGTTGTGTTTCATCATGAAGGAAAGGTTTCCTGAAACCAGTGCCAGGAGCTCGAGATAGTCAATGCATCTGCACCGAAACGCCCGCAGCGAAAATCGACAATGAGCAACAAATCCGCGAATCGGTAGGTGTGCATAACGCAGAAGTTCTGCGGCAGAATAGAATTTATGGGTGCAACAGCAACATCCATCTCCGAAAACTGTGGTTAGTGGCCAGCGATCCATTTCTTCGGCATCTAATAGCGTCGTTTTGCCGCAATCCAGGTCGAAAGTATGGTGTCCTGAGAGCATCACCACAAACCTTGTAAAAAAAATCCGTGTAGACCCATGATAGGGAATAAAACTACAACCAACAAAATACGTACAATCTGACATTCGAGTTGAAAACTGGCAGACGACCGGGAAGCGCAGGTGAGTGGCACTTACATGTATCACGTTGGTCGCAGTTGCATGGCTCCGAGCCAACACCAAGACACTTGCACGCGAGTCATCATGCCACCTCAGTTTCTCACTGTATCTCTCCCACCGAAACAGAGAGAAGAACACCCAACGAGGAGCTCAAAAAGCCTTCTCGCCGTTAGGTTTATCAGATACCGTTGGCCCACACCAGCAGATTGCAAGATGCAGCTCTTCATCCGCTCGGTTCGTCCGCTGCAGTGCCTAACTCCGCATCTTAGGGCTAATGTACAACGACTTCAATGCATACAGGACGCAGGACGGACGCTGACGGTCGCGATAGCAAACCCACGGGCCAAAGTACAGGAACTACTGACGCTCGTGGAGGCCAAGCAGCAAGGACTTTTCACTCAGGGGTATCTTAACTACGGAGGCGTGCCGCTGCGTGCGTCGCGGTCACTAACAGACTACGGGATCCAGAACCACGCTACGCTGGACTTGTCGCGACGTCTACACGGCGGCTGCTTCGGCTTCTCCATCCTGTTGTGGATCCTTATCTTCATCTGCTGTCTCATCAGCGTCTGCACGTGTGGACTGTCATTACCGGTGGCGCTGTGTCTACTGCCACCTGCTCTTCTCCTGCCGCTCTGCTGTCTATAACTGGGTGTACCAAGAAGATGTATAGACAGCTTTTGCTTTAGACACGGCAGGATCCATTCGTCTACATGTAAGAACTGCGTCAAGCACGACAAGAAAGTAGCAACAGTTTTCGCGTATCAACAGCAGATATCTATCAACCAAACTGGCAAAAACAAACTCAAAAATCAATAAAAAGTCACGTCTTCGTCTTCAAGTCGCATCCACAGAGCTTAACTGCAGTCGTCAGCTTGAGTCTCCTATATCTCAGCCGCCAATGCTCCTTGATCGGTCGGAAAGCCTGCAGTGTATAGCCCGTGAGCATGTCTGTAGCTGTCTACTTGCGCGGTCCTGTGCGTCTGCGGCCCTGTGACTTGCCGGTCTTTTTCTTCTTGCTGTCCTCGTTCTTCTTGCTCAGCGCCTGCACTTTGCTCAGCAGCGGCGAGTTCTTGAGAATATCCGGCAGGATCACAAGCTTAATGTGCGAGCCGCGCACATACACGAGCTCGAGTTTGCTCTTCTGGCCGTCGCGTTGCGTGAGCACCACGTCGCTCAGCTGGCAGTTCATGCTGTCCTCGCTCTCCACCAGGTGGCCACGGTACACCTCGCCGTTCTTGAGCTCGATGGTCACGGTGCGGCCCTCGCCCTCATGTAGCAGCGAGATCGGCACCCCCACAGTCTTGGACATGGTGACGGCGTAGCTGCTGGCGGCTGGAGCTTGGGTAGTGGTTTCTATTGCAGATAGAAACGTTAGAAATGGAGACAATGACATAGTTTCGGTTTAGTGACATATATTAAGAAGTCGATCTGTTAGTGCAACATTACACATGATTGAAGTTGTTATGTTGCGGCAACCGAACGTTCAACTTCTTCTTGTTTTTGAGCGTATGCTACATTCGTGTTGCAAGTAGGAGGACTATTATGTCCTAGGAGAGCACACATTGGCGCCCAACAAACACTCGTGACGGCGTTGTAATAGTTGTTGCGTGAAAATTTCCAGCGTCTCTCGTTCTCGCTTGAGAGCTTCGCGTATACGACGTACTGGTACTCGGGATTCATCAACTAACTGCGTGAGTTCTGGTGTTTCCTCCTTGCTATCCTCTTCATCATCTTCTTCTTCTTTGACTTTCTCCATTCCGTCATCGTCTCCGCTGTTCCGTGACATTGTACTCTTACTCACGATCGACGTTCCTTGTTTTGCCTTCCACACGTTGTATCTAGCGCCTCCATGCAGACGTCGCGATAGAATCTGCCGTTGCCAAGATAGCGTTGTCGTCCAAATAGCTTCCGCTCTCGTCTCCATATCTTTCTCTTCCTCGTCGCTACTACAGCACAGCGACAGTGCTTTGATCAGAGGGACCCCATCTGACACCATGGCCTTGTTATCATCCACATTCTTGTCACTGGTACCATCAAAGTCTCGTAGCGAAGCACAAATCAGCTCTACAGGTTCACCTTGCTGAACACGCATCGCACGTAGAGTACCTAGAACAATGCGTGTATCCACAGAGTCTCGAATCTTCCAGTCATAGGAAGAGAACAAGCGGTTCACGTGCTTCAGCTCACATAACGGGAACTCCCTCGTGATCAACAGTGTGAATTGAGCTCGAGAAAGCGTGCATATTCCTAGCGCATTGAGTGCCCCCAGCTCTCTAGCCAACGCGAACAACTTCTCCATGTCTTGTAACACTGGTCGTCTGCACGGAGTTCGTCGCATAGCATCCAGAAGTCTAGCAAATGATCGCCAACGAAGTTTGAACCGCTTTTTATACAGCTCGCTGGACTCCTTGCTACGCTGCTTCTCAGGAGAATACCCTGGTGTCTGGACTATAGCTGAGACTTGAGTACGTCGGTGACGGAGCTGGGGATCAGCCTTCTGTTGTTCTCGATGATCAGCCAGCTCAGAGGTAGCCTCGAAGTGCAGTGTACGGCTTTGCCACTCGGTCATACTTCGTTGGTTTTGTATCTTCTCCTGGCGTGCAATTCTCTTCTCTTGTTTGTACAAAGTCTGTAATTTCTGCGTTGCTTTCTGTTGTAAAGCTTCTTGTATTTCTCTGTGTGGCTGGCAGAGTGGATTAACGAAATTCTGAGTGTTAGAAACCTCAACAGGAACTGCGATAGGAGACGACGGACATCGTGTCATTGTTACTCGAAGGCGAGAGCCACTAGGATGGAACGTCTCTGGAGGCCACAGCGAAGGTGAACCGCTAATTCCGGACACAAATTCATCAATCGGAGCCACTGAATGATTCGGAGAAAGCGGTTCCAGAGCGTCTTGAGACCGCCAACCATTAAGTTTTGCAGTGCCTCGAGCTCCGTATCGACGCAGCTTAGCATCAAGAGTGATGCCGGGTGGTAGTTGCTCCTTCAAAGATGCAGTGCGGCTGGAGCCGTACCATGGCTTGAGCTTAACAGGTGACATCCCTATCGAAATCGATGACTCGGTTGACAAACTTAGTTTAATGGGAGAAGTGAGTATCATCCCTATTCCAGCGACGGAGTCATCGTCACTGTTATCGCTCTCGTTGCCTTCTCCGATCACACTTCCAGCATACTCCGACTCTGTTTTTGATCGTTCTTGTATCTCAGAATCGTGGTTGGGCTTCGTTTCTTTAATACGTTGCAGCGATGCATCTCGTTTCGCTCGAGAACGTAGGAATCTATTACTTGTCGAAGTTGTGTATAACGCGGCTAATTGATGGGACCGCTGCAGTGCTCGTCCGCGAGTTTCTGGGTCGCCTTCACGCTCTTGTAAAGCTTCTTCCTCCGCGTCGCGCAACGCTCCTCGTAGGATATGCTCTACCCGTTCATTGACAGTCTCTTTCCGCCGTCTTCGTGCTGCAATCAATGCCAATGGATCAAGCGAACCCATTCCTGCGAGCTTGGTTCGTGGCTGAATCGGACTCAGAGCGAACGAAGACGCCATTGCTGACGCTTTATATTGAACGCAGACAGGTGTTTATGGTCATTTCCTCTTATTTTGGATTAGACGGCAATGCTATTTGAAGACCTCGGCTACGAATGAGTTAGTTCCATTGTCTATCGGTAAGCGATAGCGGGCTTGATATAAAACAACAATAGGGTGCTCGGTGGAAGGCAGTGTTTGCCATGAAGCGAGGGGGGGGGGGGGGGGGGGGGGTTGGGTACATACTCGGGCCAACACAATTGGAGAAGCATGTATTATAATACAACGAAGTGGGTCTTGCTAAGTTAAAGCAGGAGGCGGTAAAATGCGGACGTGGGACTTTGTTGAACTAATGCCTGTAGAACTGTTGATGCTTAAATTTGCCATAGAGATCTTGAATCCTTTCCAATTGATCCGATCATTTATTTTCTGATCAGGACATCAATAATAACGACATCGCAATTATCTGAGGAACGTCTCCATAAATTATGCATCGAAATTTTCAATAAGCTACGATTTTCGGGCTTGGCGTTGTTTAAGGCCACTAACGGCCCCCTAAGAGCAGTTGTTTGCTGACATTGCATCTTTCTCATAAACGCCAAAGATTTTCAATTTGATGAAGAATTTTCATGGTCTTGCACAGATTAAACCAGGAAAAACGACGGGGCGTAACATAATATTCTGGCTTAATTAATTTTGAAAGAGACTCATAGACTTAATGCAATCAATTCTGGACTGAGGCTACTGTACGAAGGAAACGTATTCGCGCATTCTTTTATATATATAAAAAGCCGTCACCATCTCTAAAGACTAGGTCGAAGCAAGATATGATCGTGATCAATGCAATGTGATCGTCGTAGAGTATATTAGAATTACAACTTACGTATAGTTCATGCTATTTCTACACATGGTTCAGTCGGTAATCCTAATATACACCTGCCGTTCGATGAAATCTACCTAAATTAGTCTAGATGCGTGCTCTTGGAGCGTGTTGTGTGACGGTTTAGCCACCACACAGCGAGTATATCTCTGGAACAAAGGGAGGGGGCGCCGCAGCGTCGAGACAACCCAGTAGTGAGTTGAAAGCTGACGAATCGGTCCTTTGATTGGTAGACGTACAGTAGTAGTACTGCGATGCTTAATCTGCTGGCTCTACTTGGGTAACGACAACTAAGAACACGAATCTGTAGTAGCATGTATGTTGAAAAGGATACCAATTGATAAATGAGTGGTTGACGGTGAAGTATTTGGGAGAATTTTGATCCTTCCCCCCACCTCATATGGTAGAATTTATTTTGGTTTGTATACAGTTCTGATCAGGTTGACGATCAGGACTTGTGATATGAAGTATGAACTGATCATTTTGTCATTGGAAGGAAGTTTTTGTATGGGAAGAAGCTGAATGCATTGGATGACTGTGCTAGTAGCTACCTGGCGTGGCCAACGTGGGGAAGAAGTTAAGTGCTTTGGAGGGTTGTGTTACTAGATACCTGGCACGACCTAAGTGGAGACTGGAGTGGAGTCGGAGGCGCGCAGAGAAAGCGCCGTAGCTTCGTCCACATCGCTGTCGATGTTGGTAGGAATATTGACGGGCTCTGGGAGTGGATCCGCTCGCGTGGAACTCTGTGGGCACGGGCGCTGGGCACGTCGCCAATTCGACGAACGTACTCGGCTGCTATCGTCTTGATGACGGTCGCAAATGTGGCCATGGAAGGATGCGGAGTAGGAAATCTACTGTTTAGCTCTCTACTGAAACGTTCGAGCGGGTTGTTGGTCCTCGCAACGAGCTCGTTGCCGAGACCAAATACGTTCCACACGTCAATCGAGTACTGCTCGAGCCACGTCCGCTCAAAATAGCCCCAAAATTCTTCCCATGTCGCTGTAAAGTACTCAGTTTTTCCTAAAATGCAGCGCTTCTTGATCTCTCGCTTGATCCACGTGATGCCTCTTTCTACTTGTTCATGGTCAATTACAGCCAGCGTGTCTAACACGCCGAGTGTCATCGCAATTAGATACTCCTCATCAGTTATTGCATAGCTTTTCATTGCACGACGGAGTGCCTGTGTAGTGGGCTTGCTACGTGCCCA
>NW_008649037.1:281632-284200 GCF_000247585.1 Phytophthora nicotianae INRA-310
TACAAACACCAGTATCTCTATCTAATTGACCTCTTTTCTAAATATACATACCTAGAAAGCATTGCGGCGCGCCAAAAGTAGCTAGAGAGCGTGACGTCTCACGCACCACAAATTTGGGCTTTGTAGGTTTCGGATGGAAGGGTATTGCAATCCCCATTTGAAGACCCACAATAAATTCTGTTTTGCTCCCTTGACCGACCACTCGTTTGCGCACCCCTGGGCGTCCTTATTCTTCCAAACGGCCGCCGCCGAAGCATCAACAGCAACTTGAGAGGCTGCGGCTGAATGACCGCCTTGTTCCCGCGTCTTTGCTTCCTTGTCGCACGCCGACATGTCTTACCCCCTTTGCGCTGTGGTAGGCAGAAATGCCGAAATGGCAAGCCGCTTCGTAACTATCTGAAATTTGATCCATTCCGCGCAAGTCTTCACCACTGCCATATTCATGACCAATAACACTCTGCGAACGTTGTGGTACCAACGGCGGTAATGCTGGGCGGATCTCGACCTCGATTTGCCGAGAATACCTGTATCAGACAACTTACGATTCACTACATCATAGAACTCGGAGAGAACCTTAGCTCTAAAATAGATTTCAGTGAATATTTATAATTATTGGGTATTTGTATAAAAAAGTCGAAGTGTCCTTTCGGATATGAAGCCACAGCTTTTGAAACCACCGCCACTTCCAATGGGTGGTAGCCCTCCCCCTCCTCTCACCGACACAAACAATAAGCGTACCACGCTCGGAATGGATGTATCTGTGCGAATCGGCCCAAATCTAAATTTGCAAAGAGGTTGAATTCCAGTCGTGGGTTGCGGTCAGTGGTTGGTGACAGCTGATGGTGCCAGTGTGCCCGTGGTGGTTGTTCTCAGGATAAGCGATCAGATGGACAATCTAGGCCGCGGAGTTCTAGTAAATAGAAAAAGCGCCTTGGTTGGACCAGTTCTGGCTTTGTATACGCTCAATGTCCCGTGAATGCAGCTTTCGGAATGTCTTGAACTGTGTAGGGTCTCTTGGAGTGGGGAGAATATTATGCTTTTGCATACATTCAACGTACAAAAGGGTTTGCGGCTGGTTGTTTGTTTTCTCGCGCTAAACATCAAGGTATGGGTTATTCTGTCAACAACTTGCAATAGCTCTCGCGTAATGATTACTCAGATGCGAACGAGATCATTTATTAAATTTGTATGCATTCTGAAGTCTGTGCAAATGAAGCAATAACACGTTTCATGTTCCCAGAGACGAATTGATGAATTTCCATATCCTTAGCTGCTGGATAACATCGAACACTTTCCATACCATTGACACTATAGCTGAAGATTTGTTTGGAGGAAACTTCCGGAAGCTACATTGCACGTTGTCCCGCATCCTCTACAGTACATCTGCATTTCATGTAGTAGCCTTTCTTGCGAACAACGGAACCTAGTTAACTTGTACTGTCGCACATGTAAAATCAATCGTGAGTGTTGTAAGGACCTTCCACATATTTTTTGTGTGTGTGTGTGTTTGTATTCTTAGCTTGCAGGCTGCGCATAACTTAGTTTCAAAAGAAAACGTATACCTTGTACTACCCCCGTGCGGAAAATTATTGCTGAACAAATTGCAGCGTAGCTTAAACTTAACATCAATATATAACCGATCCGGTAGGTGTAAACCAATACCGATGGCACGCCAGCTATGACGATAGATCCTTGTGAAATTGTTTGGTGTCCAATTCGCAAGTGCAGTCGTCATCGCCCACTTTGCTGGGTCAACCGTCTGTCGGATATACACTGAGGAGAGACGGCGCTGCTATCATAGCGACTGCTAATGAATATCTCTATTGTGTTCCCTGTAATTTAATGGGGGGAGGGGGGGTGCTGTTACAATGAAGAAACTACAATGCTTGCAGCAACATGCCTCCTGGAGTAAGTCTTGCGTGTAGCCGGGAGATGGATCTAGAATTGTAGATGTCTGGAGAAGTCGGCAATGACGGTGAACCATGGCATTTAGATTGTCGGTGTTGTTAATCTTTTGGAGGTGCTTGATGGCCGCGCTCAAACCAGGGGAGTTGGTGCCGTGCTCCAACCTCAAGAATGCCAGTATGGCGCCCTTGACGTGCTTCCTAAGCTCCAGCACTCGATCCCGGTACTCTGCCGAATTTTGGCCGAGCACGAAGACGTCTTCAAGAAACAGCTTCGCGAACACAACCAGTAACTTTGCTTTCAACCGCTGTTGCTTTAGCACTCCGGCATGCCAGTGTGGCTCTTGCGCATACCAGTTAACCAAAGTTGCGTGGACGCACGTAGATGATCATCTCCGGTGTTTTTTCTTGATTTTGTCACATCAGCTGTGTTCTCATCTTGCTTGTTGCTCTTGTGCTTTGCAGCTACAGGATCACCGTTCACCTTTGCCTCCAGCATATCCATGCGGGTATCTTGGCGCGTGGAATTTTCGATAAGGTGTTTAATGAAAGCGGGTTGGTACTCGATGTTCTTCTGTTCTGGGCTTGGCTCTCTTTAGTTGGACTAATCTTTGCGTGGGGTATGGCGGGCTCTTCACTTTCTTTAGAGGAATTTCAAGCTTCG